>NC_056748.1:644216257-644296257 GCF_019279795.1 Protopterus annectens | reverse complement strand
AAAAGTCATGGACATCAGAAGACATTCAGTTGAAACACGTGATGTCATTACGGGGATATTTGTATATACTGTATATGCCTCCGTTATAGGAGGTTTAAGGTATCACAGAGAGAGAACTCTAGCTTTTCTGGGTTTTTCTTGAAATTTTTACTAAATGGTTTGTCTGTGTGACCTTTTTACTTTTTGCTTTGGATGTTAGTTGGGATACTTTGCAGGTCCATAATGTCTATGGACATCAGCTGGGTTTAAATATCCTGTCTTTCTTATGTATAGTCAAACTATCCACCTATGCTTTGTTGATGTGGTCAATAAAAAGCCTGAAACATGCTTGTCACTGCTAGTGTGGTTTGGCTTTAGTGGCGTAAATGTAACCATAAAGACTTTAAATGTAAAAAAAAGGTTATGAACATAAAGAAGACTTGTAGCTGAAATATAAAATGTCCTTAAGAGGTCATTTACACATATCCCATGGGCCTCCATTACATGTTGTTTAAGGTATCACACAGTGAAAACTCTAGGTTTGTTGGGTTTTTCTTGCAGTTTTTACCTGTAGGTTATTTACACAACATCCATATCAGCCTCGCTGTACACATTGGAAACAAAGGTGGACATGGCCTAGAAACTGCCTACACATGTTGAGGCTGAATAGGTGGGATGCAATGTGAATCTCGAGAAAGTGCTGCAGGCAGTCATCTGGACTCCCCCAACTAAAAGGCAGTCAATCATCATCAGACTTCCACTATGTTTGTGTATATGTATATGGAAAACATCCATATAATTCATCATTCATAATGTTTAATGCTGTAGTTTGACATCATAATGCTCAGTTCATGCATTCAAATAGGGCTGCTACCTTACTGAAATAATAAACGTGGAAATGTTTTGTATATTAACAGTTCATGTATTGGGACAGATCATAGACACATTGTGTTACATCTTCTTTTCTCTTCTTTCTTTTTTTTTTTTTGCTAATTATATATTACATTTTGGTTTTGTATTAAATGGATTTGTGGAATACTAATGCTGATGGTGGTGGGGGGTCACAATAAATTCTGTAGTAATATCTCAGTGAATGTTTTTGTTTGTATGACATGATTCATGTCCCCTGTGGTAGGGACTTTGCAGGTGAAATTGAGTAGTGTTTAAAGACAACAGCCTCATACACTTTTGCTTGGCCTTTGCAATCTTATAAATGTGCACATGGTGTACATATGGTAAAACATGCTGGGGTACAACCAAGGTGTGAATGTTGCTCACATGCATTCATAGGCTATGTGCAGCTCCCTTACAACAAGCTGAATGCATTTACATGCATATGATGGAATTATTATGTGTGCAATAATGCTATTCATATTGCCTAGTGTGTCTGAGACTCTGTTGCATATAAGAAGTTCTCATATCAGACCCACCTTACACCAAACAGCCTCAGTCTGCCATTTTAAGCTTTTCTGGGCTTTGCACTTATGTGAAGCTCCATGAATCTTGCAAATTAGCTAAAACATTTATTAACAAACAGAATTACCCAGAAATTATTAGGAAAAGGCAATTATAAGTGAAATTTAACCTGGGCTTTTCAACATTAGCCTATACTTACCAGTAAGGCATGACATGTATAGTATTTGTTGGATCATGCATGAAATATGTGGGAATGTACAAAGAGACATTTTCAGTGCTCATCCACATCAAGTGGCTTACTGCTGACAGTGGTCTCTGGCTATGGATAATGGCCAGGACCAAATTACATGACACCTTATTTTCATTAATTATTGCAATATATAACCTGTATACTGATTACCACATTCTCACAGCAAACACATACATGAATATATATGCACTACCGCATCACAAGAGTAGAACACCCATAACTCTGAAATAGTGCTTCACTGTGGGTATCTCCATTTAACTATCTTTTGTTAATACCCTGGCATGTTTGATAAATAGGCCATTAAAGTGTTATACAAGGCAGGCAGATATCACTTTGTTTCAAGTGATGCAACAGCAGTGAGCAAGGCATAGGAGACACAACTTCAATCATGATGAGAATCACATACTGGGAATTTTGTTTCTCAAAAAGAAGGCTAAATCAGGCAGAGAGAGATAGAGAGAGAGAGCTAAGGTAAGGAATCAAGTGGTGGCTGACATAAATGCTGTAGGGGAATGAACTGCACTATGGCACAATGCAGGAAAAGTGCCAATGACTTGGTGGGAGGTACCATGCCAAAAGCAAGGCAGAATGCAATTATCTTTAGCAACTCTGGTGGTAGGCCTTCCACACTCTAACCTTTAATGCCAAGCAAGGAGTGCCTTTTGTCAATAAGGGGCGATACACTGATGCAGATGAGGATGGTGCCAGAATCATTAAAGGTCTTATTTCTCACCAGTATTTTTATACCCTTTCAACAATTACATTTGGCAATGTGTAATGTTAGTGTGTAGCTCATTTTACTACAATTATACTAAGATATATTTGGCATGACTCGTGAAAATATCACCCTTATGTGTTTCATAATTAGGTATGCCATGAACGTAACATGCAATTGTATACTTAAAAAATAATTTCACATGTCACATTAACTACACCTTCAAATATTGTTTTACAAGGTCAGCACTAGAAACAACAATTCCTGTACCTTAGAACAATAGGCTAATGTTGACAGTAAATGCTTGACAGCGATGATGTAATTATGTAATGTAATGAATCTAATGATGTAATGTAATGATGTAATGCTGTAATGTAAAATGGATTTGTCAATGTAATCATCCCACTTGAAATCTTTCTCTTTCCTGATTCAACTTTCAACTTCTTCTATTTTTCCCTTCCTGGTCTCTTTACTCCCAGATATATTTTACTATCACCTCTTCTGTCTTCCTCCTCTTACTGTTACTTCCCTTCTCACTTTTTCTTTCTAAACTTATTGCTGTACCTACCTTTTCTGACCTTTTCCCTAACTCTCCTTCTTCCCTAACTCCGTTCCTACCTACCTCTTCTATACTTTCCCTTTTTTTAATGGCCTCATTTCCTAAATGTTCTTTTTCCCTTTCTTCTACTGTTATGTTTTAATATCTTCCTTATTTTCCTTATGCTTATATTAGCTTTTTTTGATTTTATATATTTTCTAGCTAAATCTGAATTATATATGATATACTTCTATGTTACTTTCTATTTTCTTGTTCATTCTCCAATATGTACATTTTCTTTCATATTTTGTACTGTGAGTATCCTACATGTTTTTTGTGGAGTTTTTCTTCCCGGGCCTCTGGCTGAAAAAGGGCACATGCACAGTCGGACTATCCTGGTCAACAAATGTAAATAAATAAATAAATGCCTCTTGATCTAGAGGACCATTGACCACACTATCCTAGGGAACACTGCATATGCCACCTTCCAAAGTTAACTTGCAGTTTGAAAATCAGTACGAGAAAAGCAATACCCACCCACAGTGAATTTCCACACAGAGCTACTACATCACTTTTTAACTTTATATGAATAACAGCAAAGAAAAAATAATAAAAGAGATCAAAATATTTTGTCTGTGCAAGTAATTTGAGTTCAGTAACACTCATCATAATCAGTTCTGGACACTGCAGTAAAAAATACCAGCATAGCTATGAACATGTTTCCTACCCACCTGATTTTACAAAACTTTGCCAGTATAAGTAGCACTTCTGTCTCTTACTCAACAATGTTTCAGAAACGATGATTGATGGTAAAGTTATAAAAAACAGCATCTCTTTTATTGAAAAATAGGAAATGTCTGCTAAACAGTATAAACTGACAATGCATCACACAGCATGGCCCACAAGTAACACTGCATGAATCAAGTTTTATCTGTGTAACTGTTTTTTTACTGCCACTAAGCGAATGTCATGGCCTGTAGACATCATGGTCATATACCCTGTACAAGCCTGCTGCAGAGGTTGCCATGCTACTGCCATCGACTGGTCACCATGACTATCATCACTGGTGAGACAAACAATAGAGGGAAGCAGCATTGCTACTATTGATGACTGGCTGTGGTAGCTGTACACCAGACTGACATGTGATCATGTTGTGCAGAATGCAGCAGATGATGAACATAACATCTTGCATGCAGCAACAGGATCTTAATTAAGGGTATCCCCAGACTCATCCAAGCAATGGAAATGGGCTGTGAACAGGCCAAATAATAACTCAATGTCTGTTCATGTCTAGGACAGAGCTGAGCTGAAGGGCTCTTTCACAGCTCCCTGTGGGGTTAGAGACAGGCGCCATTATACAAGGCTTGAGTGGATAGACTGTGTCAATTGCAAAACAAAAAAGAGGGGTAATTACTCAACATTACCTATACAACTCTAAAGATATAGAAACGTCTTTGGTTAAGAACAATAAAATGCTTTCCACTTACCAATATCAACTAGGTGACCATGAGGAATCCTACCATGCAGGAAGAGGCAGTAGCGTGACCTTGTGTGCCAAATATAGGAATGCTGGACTGACATGCTGGTGATGCATCCAAATGCATCACACATTACCCAGCCGTTGATCAAACGGCTGCCATTCCTATTCCAGTACTGCCCTCCCCATGCTCCAGATGGGGTCCTAATGGCAACAAGGGTGCAATCTATTACACTAAGCACCTCAGGAAAGCAAGCCATTCCACTGAAGTTAAGGATGGTACTAGCTCAGCCCCATGTTAACAGTGGCTAATAGATGTACTGATCCATAAATGCTAAGAGTATGTTGAGGAGCTGCTGAAGTATCCTTGAGGCAGAAGCTTGTGAGATACCAAACATGTCCTCAGTTTGTCTCTGGAACATCACAGTGGCAAGTATAGTGAGAGCTATACCTACCTTGATATCTGCAGGTGTAGCAAGGCCACACATCCCCAAGTCTTTATCTGTGAGCCATATAAACTGCCTGAAGCACTTACTATAGCCCTGTCCACTCTAAGTCTGTCCTAGATTTCTTGATCAGCAGAGCTCAGATAAGTCAGCCTTTGTTAATATCTTTTCTCAGCTGGCAAACACCCCTAGGCACACCTGATTATGGCACAATTGAGACTAACACTTCAGAATGGGAAACTTATAAGTTGTCAGCAAATAAAAGCATCTGTATGGATTGCAAAGTAGATGAAGAAGGAGCAACTTTGCTTTTATAAACCTTAATCTCATGGTGCAGATGTGGATCAAAAAATGACTATGAATCACACAAAGATGGGAAGACTCTAAATTCATATAGGATAGTCACACATGTTTCAAAAATTCCACATTTGCATTTCATTTCATTACACCTTTGTTTGCATACTACTTTCTCAGACTGATCCATAGGCTGCATATCAGCATATCTGGTGCTACTAAATCACATCTTAGCTATGCTTAGGCTCAACCAGTGTGAATTCCTGCTAAATGACTATGAATACTTCCCTTAGTTACTGAACACATGAAAAAAATATATAAAGGAGTAGGCCAGATGCATTGTCAGTTGAGTTTTACTAAATAAAATCAAGGCACAAGCAACTATTCAAAACAAAAAAACAAGTCCAAGCAGCTGTAGAGTCGTCACACTGATTTAATAAAATTCAACACTTGAAATTATACTGCTAAATTTTTTAGGAAAAACACTTATTCTAATTCTTTTCTTCACTTTTCCAGTTGTCACCCTTTTCATCAAAAAAGGTCGGTCATAAAAGGCCAACTGGTTAGGGCTTCCCGTATCATTACTCAGGATGAAGATTTTCATGAGGAATGTATGTTTTTAAAAAAGCTGTTTTTACATCGTGGTTATCCGGAACCTTTGTTGGATACTTTAATAGAAGAAGTAAATTACAAAAGAGCAAATTTTACTATTAAACCCATTTTGGTTGCTAGACCAAATGGTAGTGACAGCTTAGGGGTCTTAGACACATCAATGGCATCAATTCAAAGTGAAGTAGTGCCACATAATATTCAACCATTATGTTGTAGTTTTATAACTACATTTAGTGCACAAAGTAGCTTTTGTGTTAAAATAGTAAAGAAAAATTGGGAATTGTTTAGATGTAATCAGACACTGTTTAACAAAATTGGTAGTTTCCCAAACATAGTATTTAAATGTGGTAGAAATCTTAAAGATCTACTAGAAAAGCAGCATTCTAAGCCCCCTAGATTAGTGGGTATGATTAAATGCAAGAATTGCAATTGTTGTAAACATGTAGATGTGACTAACTCATTTACTGTTAATGGTTACCAACATAGATTAAGATCAAGGTTTAATTGCAATTCTAGATTTATAGTCTACTTGGCAAGATGTACACACTGTCCTGCATTTTATGTGGGGAAAACGGAGCATAGATTCCGGGATAGAATGTATGCACGTTTGTATGCTATTAGTCATAATAAGCTTGATAATGCACTAGCAAAACATATTCACATGAATGTGAATCATTATTTTAAATTTTTGGCCATTGATTGTATTAGACATGTCATTAGAGGGGGTCCTTTCCCTCTCAAACTTGAAGAATTAGAATTAAAGTGGCAGATTAAACTCAATGCATACAATGTTCCCTGTTTAAATGAGGCAAGCTCTATAAGTAGCATTCTTAAACTTAAGAGTTTACAGAGGTACAATCTTGTTATTTAAACTCTTGATATAATTTTTAAGTTCACGCAAAGTTTTTATTTTGTACAAAGTTCTTAATTGTACCTTTGTTAGTTATAGAATTTAGTCTATGGTACTTATACAAATGCAATGTTTGCTATACAAATCTTGTTATATTACATGTAGTTTTGGAAATGTCTTTTTAAGTAACTAATTAATTGTCCCGCGTTTTTTGGATCAAGTGACTACTTAAAGAATGTTTATTGCTGTGTTTTTATACTTCTGATGAAGTTTGAAAATCTGCAGACAAAAAGCGCTTCAAGTGTCAAATTTCAAGTGCTGAATTTTATTAAATCAGTGTGACGACTCTACAGCTGCTTGGGCTTGTTTTTTTATTTTGAGTTTTACTAAATATTGTGTTATGTAGTAGATCCAAATCTGTTAAATTTTCCATAGTTATTTACAATACCTTCACTGAGTGGGTAATTCTACTGTCAGTGGCTAGAGCTTATGTTATCCTTTTACTGAAGAATATTTACTGAAGAATAGCAAAGTAGGGTTGGATAGAGTATACTACATTCCTATTTCTGTATTAGCTTCTGATTATCATATTATAGAAATAGCAATTAAATAAATGATGAGGGCACTTGATGAACTAGTTTGACCAAATCGTTTTTTTATCCAAAAAAGAAAATGGCTCAGGTTAGCCTACTATTACAGTCAGCGATTTATTGCTTTCAGCAATATCCACTTAAATTACTCTACAAATTCAAATAGAGTATCTTATGATGCAACAAATACATATGACTTAGGTAATAAGAAATTTATTTTGAAGCTGTGAAATATTGTGGTTTCCCATACTAATACCAAAATATTATGGCTTTCAATACTAATACTTATAACATTTCAAAATGTATACGCATTGACAAACACTTTACTTTCTGTAAGTGCTCAAACATCCAGTTCAATGCAACATTCAGCAGGAGTAAGGTAAGGTTGGCTATTTTTGGTTGTTATTCTTTCTGCATATGAATCAATTCCTGCTCCACATTCATAACATACCTCTAAGGAATAAACTCATGCATGCCTGTTATGTAGTTACTGTAAAAGAAAATGGTGCATTAGAAGCTTATCAAATCCCTGATGCATTTACTGGTATCTAGACACTATGATGTTTCCAGATTATCTGTTTAAAATATTCCCCTTTTAGTATGTGGATATTCAAACTATGTATAATATACCTTGTTATAGAAATTTTCAAGTTTCAATGTGTACAATACCAGAAATCTTTATAAGACACACTTGATTATAATCATATGGAAGCTACACGTAGTAAATATTCCCTTTGTAAAATGTCTTTGTTAGGTCAAGTGAATGTGTTGAAAATGTATCAGGTCTTTGATGATGTTTTTCTTTTCTCCAGTAACATGGGTAAACAGTCAAGAGTAATTTATTTTAAATTTTTTTCTAGCAAAGAGGCCACCAAGACTACCATGGTCAGTTTTCACATGTTTCTAGCCTTAAGAAAGTATATATTTGTCCATAATCCTTTGGATTATATAAAGGTTCCCATCTTCTCATTTGACTCCTTCAGCTACAGTATAACACTAGAGTTACATATTATCACATAGTATTTTCTACGTTTTCCTTTCAGCTGGGTTCTTTGAGACAATTATTTTATCATAACGCTTAGTACTAACTATCAACCCTGGGTTGCTTTAATGAAACTCTTGTTAAATTTATTTCAGATACCCTGGAAATGAAATATATTGTTACTAGTCACCCATTCTAGTTCAGATTTTTTTTTGCCTACCTTGAACTGTATTAAATTGTAATACTGGTTAGATGATATGTATATTTTTGCATATCCAAACAGCTGCATAATTTGGCACCCCAGATAGCATGCCCATGTGGTGTCCCATCTGCTGTGTAGGAGTGATCTTAATTGTGATAATGTGGTGACAACTTGTTAACTGTCTTACTGTTTTTCAAAGGTAGCAATGTACTAGGTAGTAATCTAATAACTCATTGCTACATTTAAAAGAGATGTGTAGGTTGACAGTTTACAAACTGTCAACCTGTTTTTCACCACATACATGCTGAGATATGGGCAGTTACCAGTGGCATTTAGGCATGGGTGCAGGGGCACACGCCGGCCCCTTTTTAAACTTACTTTCTTTTTTTAAATCAGGCGCATCGTCCCAAAGAATCCCATCACCAATTGTGCCTAATACATTGGAGATGCGATTGGAGGTTGTGGTCAGATGATTTTTTTTTTTATAACGATCCTCCTCCAACTGCATCTCTATTGTAATTTAGGCATGTTGCTGAGATCAGTTAAGTATCGTTGAGTAAAAGTTTAGTTAACCTTTTGTCAAAAGATCCATCTAGCTTGAATCTAAAATAAAAATACCAAACAAACCTGAAACTGGTCTTTGAGTGTGAGGGAGTGATCTGCATCGAGGTAATTTGCTAATTCTTTTATTTTATTGAATTACCAATTTAAGGTGCCAAAGAAGCAGTGCAGTTTTCTTCTGGCAGAGTATATGCAGTTGAGATCTTTATCGTATTTAACTGACCACGGGTAGTGATTTTAGTTCTCCCCTTAAACTAGTTTTTGCACAGACTCAGTCTCTCTTCATTACGTACAAATTAGCTGAATGTAACCAAATCACCTCCCTTAGTGCAACTAGTTGTTTAATCAAGAAAGGTGGCTACAGTGATGCAGTGGTTAGTGTTACCTCCTTACAACAAGAGCTTCACTAGTTTGATTCTTGGCTGAGGTGCTTTCTGTATGGAGTTTACATGTTCTCCCTTTGGTCACGTGTGTTTCCTCCAGGTGCTTGATTTTGTCCCACAACCCAAAGACATGCTGCAAGTGGATTGGACACACTAAACTGGCCCTCTTTGTGTGTGCCTTCAATAGAATTGAATTGGCAATTTCACACTGTAAAACTCCACTGCCAATCATTCTGCTGGCCATTGTTCCACTGCAGTGACCCCTAACAGGAAAAGCTGAAAGGAGAAGTTATAAGAAGAGTTTAATAACCAAAAGTAGTTAAGAAATGGAAGACTTCACACAATAATCACTGACTGAAGCAGTGCCACACACTGTTACTTTTCTAATAATTTCAAAACTCCCATGATACTATAGCTGAGTTATGAAGTATTTAGTCTAAAACAGAAGTGTGTTCTTTACCAGGCTAACACTTACCCATAAGGCTTTGGTGCTGGAGTCTTCACATTGTTTTTAGCATCTTCGAAGACTCAGTGGTAAGGAATCGTATGTCAGTTATAACCGAGTCTGACGGCACTGAAAATAACATGAAGACACCGAAGCCTTATGGGTAAGTGTTAGCCTGGCAAAGAGCACTTAATTTAACACTGACAAGTTCTATTTAAGTTATTTCAGAATTGAATCTATAAATATTTTATTAATGTGCAATATTTTTGTTATCTTATTTTAATAAATTTACATCATATGTCATGAATGCCCCTAATTTTTGCTCAAGAATGTTGCATCATAGCTGTCAACTTAATCAGGGACAGATCTCATTAGAATTAGGGACAAATCCATAAGTAATCAAGGAAACTTTTTTTTTTTAATTTTAGTACTATTAACTTGAGACAGTGACAGAATATGACTTAATTTACATTTCCTGAAGTAAAAGAAGTCTAGTTATTGTCATTATTTACACAAGTATAATTCACAATCTTTTCTTCAATGGTCACCAGTTTTACAAGGGATTAAGAGGGACAGAGCTACAAATCTGAGTCATAATCAGCAATGTTCTTGAACATCATGGATATCTGAGAAGTACTCAAGCTCAGTGATTGTTTATGTTAGGATATGCCATCGTACTTCACGCAGGTTTGGGTGGAGCATCCTGATAGGGTAGTCCATTAAGTGTTTTGTAAATTTCTTAACTGTTATAATTTTTTTAACATCAGAAAGCTTAAGGTTAAAGTATAAAAAAAATTGAAGCTCTAATGTTGGACATTACAAACTTAATATTAGTGAAAGGTGGCCACACACATCCAGCAAGGGGGCTACTAACCCCCTGCACCCCTGCATTACACAGATTTAATTGCCTTGCAGTCCTTTTGAAGGGAGTGGGAGGTCTGAGAGGCATTAAGCTGTCTGCACTGGTTCGAGTAGTTAAACGTCTGTGTTATAACTGCTGTAGCTGTCATCGTACTAGTCTGTAGCACAACAGCTGATCGAGGTGTGTGTGCATATGCATGTCTGTGTAGATCTAGGCTGTGGCACTTTTCTCTTCATTTTTGCCAACCTGGATTTTTTGGGGGGTGACAGTAACAACAGTGTGTCAGTTATGTAGGTCCCAGTCAGTACACAGTGAAGTACTAGCATAATGAAATGTGCTGTACCTCCATTGTTATATCAAGGAGCGTGGCAATAGGAACTATGCTTGCATACATGTGTTTATTTTTTATACATCTGTTTGTGTTTATCTTTTTATACATCATACATCTGTTTAATGAAATACTGGGTTGGTTAAACAATTAATTCTAAACCTAAACAGACTGCAGTGCATTTAAACATTAAACAGAAAACAGTATTATAATTTCATCACAGTGCCAAACCCTGTCACCCTCACTGGTACAAACAAACTACCAGAGATCATGGGGTAAAAAGAAATATGCTTGAGGCATAACAGATCAACTTTGCTACTACTTAGCCCAAGCATTCACTCTGCCTCATAACAAGCATCCATGTGATTATTTAATGACGTCAGTCCTCAGTGATTTGCCAGAGAACCACACATTTTATGATGAACATATCAAAACTATTAGGCAAAAACGTGGACATTCTGCGAAAATGTGCACAGTTGAGAGGTGCGGTATATACTTTTTCAGGTGTACTGGGGTACAGTGTTGGCTTTCATCTGAATGTGTTTTAATGTTCATACATGTGGTTGGGGTAGGGGCATAAGTTTCAATGTTTTACTTCCAGAAGCAGGGATGTAGGGAGGGAATATATATATAATCATGTGCTCTTATTGCTGCCCCACAAACCACCTGTCATTTGAAAAATGGAGACGTTCACCCCCCTCATTAACAATTTTTTGTATCACTTTCTCTGTAAAAACATGAAATATTTTTTTCAGTCTATGAGACTCCTGTTGGAAGCATTAATTTAAACAGTTGTGGACATAGTATGACTTAAAAAGACATGGAAAATGGTATTTGGTAAAGTAGCAGCAGTATGCCTAGGTACACCCTTGTCCAGAAGCAGGTAGAAGGGTCCCAAATCAGGGACAATTTTTAAATATTAATATTGATGACAAAAAACTGACCCAATAATAATGCTTGGATTAGCATGCATTTTCTGATGTAAATTAAGTCCGTATTTTTAATGATGGAGGAAGATTTTGAACCAAAAGTGGGATATCCCTGAAAATCATGGGCAGCTAAGATGTATGGGTGGAGGCAATAATCGTATGAGTGTGTAACTACCAAAAGAAAATTGTGACTATATTCCTCGCTTACAATCTTTGGATTGCTCCATAAGCATATATAGGGTTATGTGTGGATTGTTCCACAAGTACATATAGGGTCATGCATGTAGCCAGGCATGGACAACATGCCTTACAAAATGAGTTTTTAGTAATGGCATTTTGTTCAGCTTAAAGACACTGAATACCCCATCCTTAAATATTTAATATGTCTGTTTCTTTGCCAATGTGCAAGTAGATGTAACAGCCATGCTGAAAGACTAATTGGCATATTGGTTAAGGTGTTCTCCTCCCATGCGCAAAGTACAAGGTTTGATCCTCTCTCCCAGTAAGAACTTCATGAATTGAAGAAATATCCTTTTTTGAGGGGAGATCTATGCCTGGCAAACAGAACATATCAGACCCCACTGTGATGGACCTCCTGCATATCCATAAAAAAAACAGCACCAGAATTACCCATTCTGAAGACTTAAACCTTGCCTGTGATATAAATAGGACCTGCTGGAGAGATAGGTATGTATTCCAGAGACCACTGCATCTATGGAACAGGCTCCCTATCCATGTGAAGCAGAGTTCCTCCCTAATCCAATTCAGGTGCAACTTGGACAATTGGATGTGGAACAAGAAATTTATCTTCCAGGCTCCTGCTTGTAAAAATTTCATCTCCCAAACTCCTGCTTACACTTATCAAGTGTATCAGAACTTGTCAGAGATTTGGGATGCATGGCTAGGCTTAAAAAGGCCCCTGTGGTTGTTAGCCTAGTAAATACCTATGAACCTATAAGAAACTTTTGTGGTTTATTATTGTGATTCTCCAAGAGTTTACACTTACCTACCCCACAGGTCTTCTAGAGTTTCAGAGTGCAATATATAGGAATAGGGATGAATAGGTCCCTCAGCACCCCCCACCACACACACACACACACACACACACACACACACACACACACACACACACACACACACACACACACACACACAAACACTTTCTTTTGGCTGCTCCCATTAGGGGTCGCCGCAGTGGATCATCTGTTTCCATTTCTTCCTGTCCTCTGCATCTTGGTCTGTCACACCAACCACCTGCAATTCCTCTCTCACCACATCCATAAACCTTATCTTAGGCCTTCCTGTTTTCCTCTTACCTGGCAGCTCCATCCTTAGCATCCTTCTCCCAATATACCCAGCATCCCTCCTCAACACATGCCCAAACTAACAAATCTTGCTTCTCTGGCTTTGTCTCCAAACCTTCCAACCTGAGCTGACCCTCTAATATACTCATTTTAATCCTGTCCATCCTTGTCACACCCGGTGCAAACCTTAACATCTTTAACTCTACCACCTCCAGCTCTGACTCCTGTCTTTTCATCAGTGCCACGATCCATCTCCAACTCATATAACATAGCTAGTCTCACTGCCATCTTTTAGACATTCTCTTTCATTCTTACTGGTAATCTTCTGTCACAAATCACTCCTGACACTCTTCTCCACCCACTCCACCCTGCCTTCATGCTCTTCTTCACCTCTCTTCCACACTCACCGTTACTCTGAACTGTAGGTCCCAAGTATTTAAATTCATCCACCATCACCAACTCTACTCCCTGCATCCTCACCATTCCTCTGTGCTCCCTCTCATTCACACACATATATTCTTAGTCCTGCTGACCTTCATTCCCCTCCTGTCTAGAGCAAATCTCCACCTCTCCAATGATGTGTTCTCTAACTACATCCAGATGTGTTCTCTAACTACAGCCAGATGTGTTCTCTAACTACAGCCAAACATCCTGAAGAATGAACTTAAATGGACACTAGAAAGTTTTGCTAATAAGGCTGAACCATCAGCTGAATAATTCAACATCCTGCAAAATGATAGTGTAACATTGCTGCATTTAAGTTGCCAGCAGCTGTGGAAAAATAGACAGCAACAATTGTATTGAAAAATGTCAGTTTATATTCCAGTCCCAAAAATGGTCATTGCTACAGAGATCGTTCCAATTATAAATCACACTTGCATAAAGTACTGCATTTCCCAAATTAGGATAACTATTTCCCCAATGCTGAAGCTGGGATGACTGCAATCAAAGCTGAGTGAAAGTTCGAAGTGACAAAAGCTCAGTGTCAAAGCAGACACATGTTGGAAGAGAAAATTACTCAGATTCAGATGACCATAAACTTGGAAAACATTGAATTCATAAATTAATAAAAAAATTCAATGAACTTTTATCTGAGAAAGAAGACAACCAATATTGTCATTTTTGAACCACAGAAGACATCACACGAAGACATTAAAATGTTTTTGGAATATGTATACGATACTTGCTATGCATTTCATTATCAGCTGAAAAATGCATTTTAATCCACAAGTGTCTTAGTAGTAAGAATTGTGGTTTTAGGGTATTATATTTGTGTACATATACAAAAATAATAGTTAATTTTAGCTTTTTCAAAGTATTTTTATGTGTATTTTAATGTTAGTATTTTTATATACAAAAAATGTTTTTCCATGCTAAGAATTTAAATATTCAAGTCTTTTTTGCATGTTAAACTAGCAGGATAGGATGTCAGTACTTAATTCCTTATTTAAATGCATTTTGAACTGCACCAGTATGAATCTGATGATGCTTGACTGTTAGCAGGTGAACGCTCAGTCTGAGGTGATTTGTGCATGTTGATTTCTTTATGTGTTATTAAAGGATCGTTTTGTCTAGCTACATGTTGGTTTGGATTTCTTATTTCATCTCTGGGATTTACCTCTGTTTCTACTGAGGGACATTTTCTTGCACTGACTTTATGTACCAGTGAACATGAACTGAAAAATGGAGGGAATATCTCAAAATCATACCATTCCAATCTACTTCTTTTACAAGTGTATGGTTACAAATATTAAAAAAAAACAAAGATTTGTGCAGAATTGGTCAGTAAAAATCAAATTAATGGATTATGTTTCTCCCTGTACGTTTTATTTTAAATGGGAAATTGAATTACGCCCATTTTATGGCACTGTTTTCATCTTCTTTGTTGATTTATTCCATTGTTGATGGATTTGCCCACAGGGACTAGCTGATGGTTCACAATTGTAACTTAAATGAACAAAAATTGTGAAAGCTGACAATTCCTACATCTCTGGAGACAGTTTTGATGAAATTTCTGACATATTAGTCCACAGGCAGCAGAAGCATTCAACCATATCAAGCCAGGCAAAACATTGATTTTATTGTATTAAAATGTCCATTCAATGCCAGATTTTCCTTTATCCAAAACATAAATATGCAAATCTAGACAATGATGACCCTGAATGTTAACCATTCTGTTACAACTTGCATTCAAATCTGGAGGTTTTTGTAAAACCTGTGTCTAGGACATATGCCATCATGCTTATAAGGATATGAGGGAGTATTCTTTTGATTGAGTTGGAGCAAGATGGAATGTAGTTAAGGCAAAGAGAAGGATGCTCCTACTCTGGGAGATGTAAGGTAAATTATTGTGCTTGCAACAGTATTTAAGCAGTCGCAGAGTCTAGGTAACCATCACTATTATAGCATATAAGTGAAGACTGTAAGGACATTTGCACTGTAACAGCAACAGTAGAAAACTTTTCTCTAATCCTAGTAATGCTAGCATCTAGCAGTGACTGTCCCTTATACCTGATAAGCAGCAGAAATATGTGCTGATCTATTACTTGGCTAGTTTTTCTGTCTTCCCCCATGACATTATTTTGCCACTGAAAAACAGTGATGCTAAAGAAGCAATGAGTTAGGTGAAGGCCACCTTATCAAGACATAGAAATATTGTAAAAAGCATGCTTTTATTGTATTACTAATGTGCCAATTAACTGGCAGATAAAGAAAAAAAAAGATGTAAAGTGAAATAACCTAAAAGTACATCACCTTAAAAGTCATTACTTGCAAGATTGATCTTTTGTGTGCTATTAAGTGAGCTTGATATATATGATGCAACTAATTCAGAGGGAAGAGAATTATGCCTTGCCCAAGTTAACATAAACTGACAATATGATGTGGCAATACTGACAAAGTGAAATTTCACTACGTCTTGTTTGGGAGGTTATCAATGGTATGTGAAAATAATAAGAAGATGACTGTTTACTGGCTTATGTTCTTGTAGGCCAAAATATGGATGGCATACTATACTACGCACAAAAAGGGTGATAAATAACATCACAGAAGTAGATGGCTGCTATTTAAGCAGTTATATGCTCAGGGTAGTCTTATCTCTTCATACAACCATGTTTCTTTACACATATATGTACCATGGGGTAAATCCTCTAAACAAATGATCTCTTGTGAATGAAAGGAAGTCTCAACAGGATGCAGGAATGAAATACAACTGAAGTAGTAATGTGACATTCAAGGGATATGCATAAAATATATAGCCAATAAAAAATCATCTAGTACTGACTGGACTGAAGATTTTTAATGAACACTTAAGAACTTAGGTTTAAAAGCCAAGAACTTAGATTTGGAAAACAACTATATATGGTAGAGTGCTATGACATCGCTGATTGTATGATGTATCTAAACATCAAGCACTCTGAAAGTATGCTTTCTTGCATGCCCTCTCTAAAAGGGGATTCATAATAAGAGGAAATGTTTACATTGCAGACAAAGCAGAAATGATAAAATGTATGTGCAAATTCACTGCATGAGAAAACAGCAGCCAAAAATATCTCGGATAACTCCTCCCCTCTGCTGTGTACTGTAAAAACATTAGTCCTATTCCTGAATTAAGAAAGTCAAACCTTTTTTATGTCTTTACAGCATACCTCTCAGCCGCTTTGTGCAAGAATTCTGGAAAAAGCCAAAAATAAGTGAGAGAGAAAGGTCAAAATCAGGTACAGATTTTAAATATTGCTCTTAGAAAGTTGTCAAGATTTGCATTAGCATGCATTAGTATGAAACAAGTGTCTGTCATACATTAACAGAAAACTACAAATTTTATGAGGAATAAGTCAAAAATGTGAGGCAAAAATCATGACATTTTGCAAAAGTCTGGACACTTGGGAGTTATGCCTTACAGCAGCAATGCATTATGAAACTCTGAAATTCTCCTTTGAAAAATAGGACAGGAATTTCCCACACAAGTGGTCATCAAAATAAATTTAGCAATATTTGCAAATGCTTCATTATTGTCTTCTTTTAGAACCATATAAACTTTTATATAAAGTTTTATGACCAGTGGTACCAAAGGGAAGTACCAAAGGGAAAATGTTGCTCAGATCTAAATAAAATTCTCACATTATCTACTCCATTTATACTTGGTTTACATTTCATATGTGAAACTAAATGACAGTAAATTGCAGATTCACAGAAAAAATGCTAAACAGGAAGAATTGACTTACTATAGCATATTTTTACAATTTATTCTTCAATTTGACATACCTTATGAAGCTGATGAAGTTTCTCTAATTTCACAAAATGGGAAACACAAAATCCTGTGTCTTGCCAATGCAAAATAAACAATGAACTAAATCATGTGACTGTGGTGTTTTGCAATATGCTTTATTTTGAGAGTTGTTTTTATTTTCCTGATTTACACAACACTAGCCATAAAAGAAATCTGTCATTACTGTTTAGCTACACATTAGTGAGGATAGAATACATGCTAGTAAGCATGTTTGTGCGCCTAAGTCACGGATTTCCTTTTAAGGCTTTTAAAAAACACTGTGTTCTTTTTTATTTCCTACATTAGTTATTTCACATTGCTGTACTATAGCAAGCTTTTATATTCAACTACTTAGATGAAAAAATAGCCATTACACAGAGTGCTATGCACTTGAGTGGGAAACAGCAGTACTCTTTTTTAAGCTTTGCAAAAGGACTTACTAGGTAAGAAACAGCCTTAATGCACCAAAGACTATAATAGTAAGACAAATCTGCAGACTTCAACATTAGTTGCCCACATGTCTTGAGTCAGTAAGAAAGACCAAGAATTGCCTTTGCTACCATTTATTCATACAGCGTAATACCACGACACCAATACTGAAAGATAACATAACAGATGCACATTAGAGGGCATAGCCAACAAATAATCAATGTAGCCAGCTGGTATTTCCAAGCCCATTCTGGCCATGCAAATTATAATCTGGGAGCGTACAACCAGCACCTTGGACAGATCAAACAACCCATTATTGACAGGACTTACCCCTTTTTCCCCCTTAGCCTTGCCTTAGAAATGATAATCCAATGGTCTTCCTGATCTGTCAATAACACAAGAGGCTGTTGAATTACAAGGGGGGAATACTGGAGGGGTTAGGCTGTGAGGGGATTGCTCACATATATGAAAGTATAATAATTGGGATAGGCCCAGGGATGACTTCTGCAACTAACTAAGGAAAAACACGGGTGGATGGGATGTGTTTTGATGAACTGACAACCGAGGTGCTTTTACCATTCTTGCTTGTTACCTACAGACTCCTGCAGACAAACAAGCTGGTTGGCAGATCTAACAACCCATCAAGGTCAGTGCTTACCCTTTTCTGCCCAAAAACCTTGCCTAAGAAACCAAAACCTGTTAATAACACAAGAGGCTACTGAATCAGAAAGGGGAAAATACCAGGAGGGGGGTTGAGCTTGCAAGGCAACTCCCCACCAGCATGACTGTGCATATTGATCACCCTATTCAAAGGCCTGTTTTCAACCTACAATTATCACTTAATGTCAAATATCAACTAGACACAGGGAAGACAAGACATCAACAATACATATTACTGTTAATGAGTTGTTCAATAGGCAATGACAAATGCAAACTGAGTACATCAAAACCCATCAACTTAAGATGAATGTCTAGATAATTGGATTGCAGTACCCTTCACTGCACCTCTCCAATAAAATGTAGCTGTAATAGCCAAGTAGAAGATGAGCATGTTAGTATGTAGAGTGACCCAGGTGTACAGGTCAGACAATATTCTGGCTAGTAGCATTTTATTTGATAGCCAGGATAAATCAATGCCTACTAAATGAATGATTAGGGTGGTGGGATTAGGTCCCCTGTCTAGAAGTTGTTACCAAACATCCTAAAGTTGAAACCAAGATAGCCCAGGAAATCCATCCTAATGAGTTATCCAGGCATTTTTAACCATCAAGCATGTCAAACCATTTAGGCAAACTGTCATCATTGAAGTTGGTCTCTGAACAAACAAATGCCCCAAGATCCATAAATTGATTCTCTCTGAAAAATAAAATATGTCTGTTCATTTCTAATGTAAGAGAGGAAGATGTGAAATGTCCATCTCCAAGTCCTCTGCAGGACATTGAGTGCCCCATAAGTGCCACATCTGATGTCCTATTTAAATGAAAGGAGTGTGATGAGTTACTCTTGAGTTGGCATGCCTTGATGTGGCCAAGTCTTAAATAGTGTTGCATTGATTCCATAGGCAGTGATCAGATTATCTGTTCTTAAACAAATACAGAACATGAGGAAGTCACCTTATGTAACAGCTTCCTCCTTCTAGGCGAATTTGATGCTCTTGACAGAACTAGTCTGTCTAAGATTTCCTCAAACAGACCAGTACATATTTATTAGTTATAAACACATCTTCTCAATTCTAGTTTTCAAGCAGCTCATTCACTCTAAAAGACACAGCATAATGCCAGGTAAATATACTGACCCAAAGAACAAATGAATGAGAGTTGTCTTTGTCTGATGTATAATAGCATCCCCAAAAAATGTGACCCAAGAGGTGAAAACGGATAGGGGTTTTAGGACCTACAATACTCACCTGGTGTTTTCCCATCCCTTAATCATCCTAAAGATACAAGAAAAGATACAAGCAGTCAATTCTCCTTGTTAATAAGGAGAAATTAATCGTAGGCACTAAGCCTATAACTGCAAAGTACCTTGCCAAGGTAAGGGAAAACAGCTCTTGTACTTTTCAGAACAAACACCGAACCAAGCATGTCCAAGGGTCAGCTTCCAGTGATTTCTCCTGTCCACCAGGTGAATCTGGGCATACTGGGGCAATGCAGCAATTTTCTCATGTACACAGACAACCCTCTCCTCCTACCGCCCAACACTACAACCTGCGAGAGATACACTTACATAACTAAACAGGAAGCAAAGCTCTCTCCAGCCAAGATTGTGCTAGACAGTCAAGAGGAGAAGGTTAACACCTGCACTACACCTCAAGCAAGACATAGCTTTTCAAAACTCATGCCACCAACATCCACACATAGTAACACTAAACCCACTTATGCGGAGGCCCTTAACATTAACCTGCCCAAGCAACAAGGACCTCCGAAGCTGAAACGCAAACAAACACCAATCACAACCAAAGTGACACATAGCTCAAAACACCAGTGTGCCACCAAACAACAGCCCCTAAGGCAAGACAACGTACCCAACACTTTAGTCATAGGTGACTCTATAATCAGGCACACTGATATCCCACTCACCAGACACTCAAGTCACTCCACAACAAGTACAAATACGACTCTGTCATTGTCCATGTTGGAGTGAATGACTTGAGATGTACCTCCCTGGACTACATGAAAAGAGACATGGAAGAGCTCTCAGATCATGTGGCCCAAGCAGGTATGACCCTAGCCCTGAGCAGCATCCAGCTTTTGCCCAGAATGATACCACAGGTCAGGTAAGGACAAAATGACTGACTTCAACAATTGGCTAAGTTTCTGGTGTCATTCAAAGAGGATACAGTATCTGTCTGCCTGGAATGATATGATCAAAAGACCATAATGCTTTGCCAGAGATGATCTGCACCTGTCACCCCTGGGATTCAT
Organism: Protopterus annectens; assembly: GCF_019279795.1. Classification (NCBI taxonomy): domain Eukaryota; kingdom Metazoa; phylum Chordata; order Ceratodontiformes; family Protopteridae; genus Protopterus; species Protopterus annectens. The sequence goes on along the minus strand of NC_056748.1, from coordinate 644,275,474 downwards.
CCCCCCTGCCATCCCTATAGTGCCTTTTTTAGGCAAAGCTCAAAGAACAAAACCACCACCATAACAGATATAAGCATGCAAAATATGAAGGTAATGCTACTCAATGCTAGAAGTTTAAACCTCAAAATGCACTCTCTTGAGGCACTTCTAAAAATGGAGAACACTGATATCTGTGCAGTAACTGAGACATGGTTCAAGGCTCCAGAAAGCACCCCTGCAATACCAGGCTACAACTCTTACCACACTTTTCGGCCACCAAACCAGGACACGAAGCACTAAAGGCAGAGGAGTATCCATATTCACCAAGGATATTCACACCTCCAGGCTAGTTGCCCAACACAATGCATCTGAAATCCTACAGGTGCAACTAACACTAGGTAAGACTGCAATCCAAATTGTAGCTTGCTACAGATCCCCCACCATGCCCCAAGATTCTCACTACACCTTTCTAAACATACTAGAAAATATTAAGATACAACCAAACACCTTAATACTGGGTGATTTCAACTACCATGCCATTAGTTGGGAAAACTACTCTGGTACCAACACCTTTGCCCAACGGTTCTTGGAATTCATAAATTCCAATGCCCTGGACCAACTAATCCATAGTCCCACCAGGGGCTCAAATATCCTAGACCTGGTCATCACCAACATTGGAGATTGATGCTCCACACCAGTAGTCACCCCCTCATTGGTCAGGTCTGACCATAAGCTAATCACCCTTGACGTCCACATCCCACCCCCACCCCCCAGTAGGGAAACCTCCATAAAAACCTTCTCCAAAGCCAAGTTCATGCTACTCAAGTCAGAAGTGACAAACTTCATAACACCCATGCAGACGGGAACTGAAAGTTCGACTGCTGAATCCTACACTAAGGCACTGTACGAGCACATCCACTCGTGCATGAATCATGCCATTCCAAACAGAGCTAAGACAGTCTTCTCCAAAAAAAGGAACCTAATCTGCTGGTCCCCTGCCATAAAACATCTATACAACAGAAGGAAGAAACTGTTGCAGAAAAGAGGAAAATCCCAGGATGCAGAAAACTCCCTTACCAGCCTTAGTAAGAAGCTGAGATCCCTCATAAAATCCTCCAAAGCTAGTTACAAAAATAAAATTGCCAAAGGTTCCAAGGACAACCACAAGGCATTCTAGAGTTATGTCATGAATCTAAATGGCAATGCTCAGATTTGCTCTGAGCTACAACAGAATGGCATCAAATATACTGATCCCAAGGATATTGCCAATATCCTGGCAGATCAATTCAGTGTCAACTTCACCACCCGCTCACCCCCAAAGGGCCCATCTCAATATCAAAAGATTTCAAAATTTCGGTAATAACCGTCACACAGGTAAAAAACACACTCTCCAAAGCTAAGAATATAGCATCCATGTGACCAGATGATATCCCGGGCTGTGTACTACATGAACTACAAAATGAACTGGCACCTCACCTAAGTGTCATGTTTAATCATAGCCTCACCTCAGGCTTCATGCTCAATGAGTGGCGCACAGCTACAGTTATCCCACTCCACAAGGGGGGTCCATCTTGGATCCCGGGAACTATTGTTCAATCAGTCTGATGAGCCTGATCTGCAAAGCCAAGGAGTGCATTATCATGGAACTTATAAACAAAGACAGTGGCAACCTTCAAACACTGGACCCCACCCAGTTTGGCTTCGTAAAGGGCTGATCTTGTCTTCTCAACCTGATTGACTTCTTCGAATCAGTCTCTAGAGCCGTAGATGAGGGTAAGGCTGTCCACACGGCCTATCTGGACCTTTCCAAGGCCTTCAGCACCATCCCCCACTCTGGAATCATAGATAAACTTACTAAGCTGGGCATTAATCCCTACATCACTTGATGGGTTGCCAACTGGCTTACTGACAGAACCCACACTGTAAAAGTAGCCGACTCAAAATCCAGCTCCAGACAAGTGACAAGCGGAGTACCTCAGAGTTCAGTCCTGGGGCCGCTCTTGTTTGGCATCTACTTCTCTGAAGTACAGGCCACCACTAAGGGATTCTGGCTAACAAAGTTTGCAGATGACTGCAAACTGAGAGCCATTACTGAATCCACAAATGATGTGGCTATTCTACAAAGGGGACTTACAGAAACAGATGCTTGGTGCCGGTGCCATGGGCTCAAGCTCAATGCTAAGAAATGTATAGTTAATCCCCTTTGGGAAAAACCAAGTACCCATGAATTACCACATAAGTGGCAGTACTCTAAACATCGAAAGTGTGATAAGGGACTTAGGGACACAGATGGACAGTGGTCTCACCTTCGATAACCACATAGCCACAGCAGTCAGGAAATCCTTCTATGTGGCACATCTCATCACTAAGGGCTTTTCATCCAGAAAAAAGGAGGTCATTGTCCCACTGTACTCATCCCTCATTAGATCCATTATAGAGTACAATGCCCCATTTTTGTATGTACCTCACAAGACACCTGCAACAACTATAAAGGCCACAGAAATACCTCAATAAAAGAATCACAGGCCTAAAGCAGATGCCCTATGCTGACCATCTAAAAAAACTCCATCTATACTCTGTCACATATCACCTTCTTAGAAGTGATCGCTGCTTAACATACAAGGCCATGTCAAACCCAGTGCTGTTGGACATGCTACACTTAAAGAAATCCCAATCTCTCAGAGCCACACGCTCCAGAGATCTAAACCTGGTCATCACAATGAACAAAACATGCTGGAGGGATAGGTTCCTGACCCAGAGACTCCCCATGCTCTGGAATAGACTGCCCATACATGTCATGCTGAGCGCCTCTTTGGTCCTCTTCAAATGGAACCTTGACGACTGGATGGGAGATAGGAAATTCACCCCGGGGATCATGTCAGTCACCCTGTTAGACAGGGGACCAGGGATGTAAATATTCTGGGAAGAAATAGCCAGGGAAATGTTATGGCTAGGCTTGTATAGGCCCTAGGGCCGATAGCCTAGTACCTACCTATGAACCTAAAAAACAGCCAATTACCAGAGTAATCAGAGAAACCCAAAGAAATAGTTTTTTTTTTATTAAACAATTCCACGTTTTTATACATCTGATTACTGCATTTTTAGGGTTATACTCAGCCTTGGTCTGCTCTGCTGTTTCAATGTTCTATTTGGACTGCTTTTTAGATTTAAACCCACGGAAATGACTAACCAGCTCAGGGCTGCTAAATGTATTCATAAAGTACTGGGTGCCCCCTTCAGCAAACATTTCTGAATTAGGAATTGAATGACCAGTGGTACTGAGCAGTGCCTATAGAGGTGGAACAGACACTTTAAAAAAATTTTAAACACTTGTAAAGAAATCAAGTATGCCTTTTTGGTGCTTGAAGCCGAAGATTTTGATAGAAGAGTGCTGGCTATTCCTTGCCAATCATCCAAAGTTTGGATGGAGTAGGTATTCCAAGAGGAACCAAATCTGGTGCCAATTGCCAAAAGCTGTAACATTCAACCAGAATATGCTGTCAGCAATGTCATTATCCCAGCCTGGAATATGTTGACTTATAAAAGTCAAATTAATCTGTAGGCTTAACAGGGCCAACAACTTACCGCTGAATGAAGCCATCTCAACTTGACAATCTTTTAAAAAGGGCCTGCACAACACCTTTATTGTCATAGTAAAATATAATTCTCCTGTTAGCAAAATGTTCCATCCAAATGAAGATGGCTACCTAGATTAGCAGGATTTCCAAAGAGGTCACAAAATATCCACTGCCAGTCCTGTTGCTGCATCTGTAAAGAGCAGCAAGTTATCTGAGGAAATCCAAGGGCTCTGCCACAATATGACTCTCCTAAACTGGTTCAAAATGTTTTTCATAGTCTCATATCTTCCCTAATCTTACAAGTAATGTGAACCCAGTAGTGTTTTCTCTTGTTGCCTTGTAACAGATTGGATAGGTATCTGAGAAAGATTATGCTGGGGAAATGGCTTTGTAAGCAAAATTAAGAAGCCCATGTAGTTGCGTGACTTCACTGATGCTAAGTTTCCTTGTTTGGAGGAACTTATCAAAGATAAGGCTTAGGCATTGTAGTTTCTCAGCAAGCAGCTAAAAAGAGGCAGCTTAAACATCAATCACTAGGTCCAGAAAGCTTATTATTTGGGTGGGAACATCAAACTTGTTCGTGAACAAAGGCACACCTAAATCACTGCATAGCACCAGGAAGATATGTATACCCTCTTTAGCAACATTTTCTTCCTTCTATTATTATCAGGAAGTCATTCAAGTAACAAATGGCGGTTTGCCCCAGTGTCCACCACTGCCAGCTGCAATGCAGTGCAGAGCTGAATGTTTCAAAAACTGAACAAGCTACTGAGCAACCCATAGGCATGGCTCTATCAAAGAATTTTCCATCAAAATAAAAATCCATCAGGGGCCAACACATTCTGATGGGAAGGAGGCAGAAAGCTGACTGAATGTCTAGCTTGCCAAGACATGGTTCATTGAATCCTTTGATGATTTCTGCTGCCTGATCCAAAGTCACAACTGTACCTTGGTTTGCTCCTTAACTATGAAGTTAACCAAGGCAGCAGCTGTTTGGAAGAGATGATGACTTAAATGATATTCTTCTACTCTTTTTTTTTCTTCTTCATAACCAGCCTGATGGTTGTGTAAAACAACTGATGATCCTTTCTGCCCGTATCTCACTTTCCAGGATCTTGTGCACTACTGCCTCCTTGCCTTTGGCTAAGGATATCTTTTTTTGAAAAATTTAGAATCATGGATGGTAGAAAAACTGATGGCAAAACTTGACCTAAACCCATTGATAAGAAACTGAGCTACATCCTTGTTGAGCTAACTAGCTAGCTCCTCAACTAATCTAATGACCTTGATTGGGTAATTATACAACATGATTGCGAATTTATCCTTAAAAAGAGCTGCCTCATTGTCCATGAAAAAGAGGTTTGCCTCGGGATGACAGCTCCTGCTTTAGGCTGGAAGCACTATCACCTGAACCTGCTCTAGAACTGGAAGCTGCCTGACTAATCTTAGAACAGTATCTGGTTGCAGAATGATTCTTCCCACAGTGGGAACAGAGATGGGCCAACCCACAGGGAGGATAGGAACACTTCCCATTATTTAAAGACCAGCAGTGTTCAACGTTGCACTGCCTGCCTGGTGAGTTGGAGCTTCCCAAGGTATTGGGCTTGTCCTGTATTATGCCGAGCCAAATATTAAAACATTTATAGCCTTTAATTTTCTAAAATGCTGATCATACCATGAAGACCCCTCCCCCAAACATGGTGTGCCTCCCTAATTGATAGGAAATAAGCTAACAAAGGAAGATTTTGACTGAGGTCTTTTTCAGTGAGGATGGCCATATAAACAGTACATCCCAATATCAAATTATCCCAACTTATATGCATTCATTTTGGTGAAGTGTTTTTGCCTAAAGCAACAAGAGCTGCAGCAAGGTCTTTCAACTCTACATTTTCTAAATCAAGACTCCTCCATACGTCTTTTGTATCCACTAGGTCAAGAATGTCTAAATAATGGATAGCTTTGTGTTTAACACCTGTAGGAACATGACCCATGATATGGGAACTATAGTGGGTGAGAGTTTGATATAATAACTAAGGTGTTTTCCTTACAGACACAAGGTGCAGGGTATGATCCTCACATGGGATAATTGGCTAGGCGTGAAATGATCCATGAAGGCAGTTAGCCTAGTACTAATCTATGAACCTATGAAACAGGAATTGAGTTTTTCTTTCAATGCTACTGACTGCTCTGGGGGCCATAAACTGGGCTAAATTCATATCTGATTCAGTGGGTGAAGCCTTCTCTGAAAGTGAAGAAGAAAGGTGTAAAACTGGCACAGCTATTGAAGATGATGATCAGTTGTGGGAGACCGTTTGGACCCTTACAGGCCACACTATCTATGGGGCATCTTGTCCCAAAGTTTTTTCTAAAACCATATATTAAATTTGCAATCTTCCCTCCCCTGCCAAAGAATCCAGAAACTCCTCTAAATAATCATTTATTCCTGTACCCCTTTATGGGAAACACAGCCGAGATACAGTATCCACCTCATTACCTTTGATTTCTGTAGAGTCTTTAAAATTTCTCTGCTGTACATTTCAGCTGTCACTTGATCAGCTTCCAATGCTGGTTGATGCCTTCTTTTGTAATAGTAAATCTTGTCTATCCCATGTGTTGTTTCTAGTTCTAAAAAATAAAAAGGCCTCACCAGTTAAGCATTGCCATCTCTCCCTTAACACTTATATTAATTGCAGAACCTACATATACAAGAAGACATTCATTAATTAACATAGCAAGGCATTAAAGAAGTTAAACAGTATAGCCCCAGTCCAGTCCAGCCCACAGTCAGTGCCCATAATTCTCAGCAGAGAAGAAAAAGCTGTACTAGTACCACACAATCTATTAAATGACTTCCTGAAACTATCTTTAATCAAACCCCTTGTTTTAGCCCTTAAGATCTACAGAATGATAATACTGACATACCTGGCAACTCAACAGGTTGAACTAGTAATGAGGGATCGAAAGACCTTCATCCATAACCCTAACCTAGTTGTCATGACATGTCTAGCACTATGTGCTAAAAGCATAATTATTAACCATATAGCGGCAAAACAGAATCTGAAACAAATCCCACACTGATCTGAAATGATCCAGGGCATTTAACATCAAATTACTATTAAACTGGTATGTTAGCAGTCTAAAAGAATGTGGATTAAGTTACATTTTCTGAAGAAAAGAAATCTGTTCTCTTGCTCTTTTTCATTCAAAGCAATTCACCAAAAATCAAGCAAAATCGCTGATTTAACAGAGATTAAGAGGACTGGGCTACAAACAAAGCAACAACAGGAACATTTGCGTTAGAACAGAACATGGCAATAGAGTAGGCAAACTCAGTTGATCCCCATAATGGAAATGGAATTATTGGATAGCATTACACAAACTTCATTTCCTACTGATATTTCTAAACAACATCTTCTAAATAATATTACAAAAATGGATTAATATACTTCAAATTTAAACTACTTTTATTATTTATTTCTTTAAATGTCTGGTAAGGAGTGGAACGCTTACTAAGGGCATGGTAGCTATCCTTTCTGAAGAAAAAACATCCTGGATGCACCATTGCTGAGCGAGTTCCAGAACAGTGATGTTTTCCCACTAAATTGTCCAGCCCGAAAGAAATAGAGACAGAATCAAAACTCTTTACTATAACATACCTCCAGCTTCATCGCAACACTTAGTATGTAAATTAACAATAAAATAAACTAATCACCTGGTACCACTTTGCTCATCAATTCAGTCTCTCCCAAAATTAGCAACCACTTACCATAAAATCTGAAGAAAGCCTAAAATAAAAAAAAGTGAGGGGGGGGGGGACGAAAGTCCAAAAGAAGGTATGAATTTTAAATATTGTTTTTATAATCCAGAAACTTTCTGGAATAACATTATCTGAGTTAGCATGCCTTACTAAAGAATATGAAGCCAGAAACTTCAAGGTACAATGAGTGACTTCTGACCTCTGATATGCTAAACATGATAACCAGCCTAATGTGTGAGGCAACATCCCTACTGAACCAGGTTTGCAATACAAGAATAACAGTGTTGTTGATGTGTGTAACTATGCCATAACATGCAGCTAAACTAAGGTTGGATCTTGCTCTCTGGCAAACAACTATTCACTCACAAAGAAAACCTCATTAGCAGACCATAAATTGCTATACAAAGGCTACTACCAATGCTAAATGAACAAAAACAGTTACCATGAAAGTACCTATTCAGACTGCCACATAATTACCTGGTGAATGACCTAAAACAAGAAAATTAGCAGCCTTACAGCTGAAATCACTGACCTCTAACCACTAAGATAATTGAAGCAGTGCTTCATGAGACAGTTAAAAACTGACATAATAGGTTCTATTTCTTTATTATTCCTTTTCTTTTTATATATTTACCAGCCTGATGGTCACTGACAGATGGCTCCATACAAGCATCTGCGCTCAAGTGAAGTGAAAATACTGCAACTTCTTCATCTGACAAGCTGACCATTAATGTGCTTTTACCCTTCTGAAAGGGAGTATTAAAACCCTTTCCTAGTCTCAGCCTCTTACCCTCACTCCTGCTCATGGACACATAAGCTTGCTGGCAAGCCATCTTTAACTGAGTAAACACTACATGTAACATTTTCCATTTCTGATACTCTTCATACTTATTTCCAGGAAGGACAATGGACTTGATTACTGTATAAATCTTAGAAAAGAAAATGTATTTCTAGCTCTTTTAAAACAATTACATGACAAGAGGGGATCACTTTTTAAAATGCTTTGCTTTATAAGCATATACTCGAGGGCTTGTTAAATTACTGAGGACATTCATCTTTGGTTCCCAAAGAATGTAATATGTTACTGTCTGAGGAATGCAGCTTGCCAAATAAAGAATCAATCAAAATTCTTGTTGTACTTACACTACGACAAATCTTGTTCCGATAAAATGGAAGAGCAGCCACTTCCAGATGGTTCTTCCACTGTTCCACAGTAATGACAATGTGAATAGCTGCTTCCTTTTTGTGAACTTCTTTGCCTAGAAATTAAGCTGCAGTCCTTCTATAACATGTTCAAACAGGTGATCCACCTTCTCCTGGCTGCAGTCTTTATATTTAAAAAGAAGTTACACTTTTTACCCCTCAAGGACTCCCACCTGTGGCACAGGGTGAAGAAGCTCTATCTGTGACCCAGATGACCTGTGTTCAACTAAGACGCACACAGGCTGGAGGGAGCAGGGTGGGCGAATGGGAATGAGTGATACATGGCTCACCCATCCTGGAGGGACATCTTGCCTTGCTACTTGAGTGCTACCCAGTGGGAACTCTGGGTGGTACAGTCCATGGATTCTGGGCCAGAGGGAGTTGCTCTCACTGTGTAACCACATAGGGGGCAGCCATGCAGTGAAGCCCATGAACTTCTCCCCAATACAGCAGGACTAGCATCCCTCAGACGTTGCTGATGGGGCTTAGGAGCTCCTGGTGGAGGAGACCATGATGTCTTCCTGGATGATGGCCCTGTGATCACTCCTCAACCTATGGTAGAAAGAATGGGCCAGTGATATTTCTTGCCCCAAAGAAAGGCAGAAAAACTAAAAGAAAGGAATGATTTTCAAAAAGTTTTATCCACGATACTGATACTGTTAATACACGTTGATTTCATGAAAAGTAATAAATTGGAAAAAATAAATAAAGAGCCAGCTTTTCTCTCTTTTTTTGTTTTGCGTTACTGTACATTCATTGTTATTTTTGTACCGTTCCCTCAGCATGTATAACATGACCAAATTATTCTAACCTTGTTATGAAATTAATACTGAACTTTGTTATAAAATAAGGATGCTTGTGATAATGGTGGCAAAGGAGGATGTGTGCACTGAAAAAGAAATCGGGAACTAATATTTTTCTTTAAAGCTAGGCAGCATCCTTTTAAAAGTAGACTAAAGTTTTAATTAAATATTATGGAAGAGAAAGAGAAATGTATTCTTTCCTATTTTTGGAGTTGTGAAGGATCATGCCAAAACAGCTATCAAAGAAGTGTGAATTGCTTTTCTCAGAACTTTCTGACAGATTACAAATCTGCATTAGCTGCTCATCTGAAAGCTATCTATGGTATATTGAGATGCTAAAACATTCACTGTTTCTTGCAGAAAGTTGTTATTTTTCAGGGTGTCAGGAATTCTTTAGCTGACCTGAGACATCTTTTGAAATACTCTTGCTAATACTTTGCATTGCATTTACTGCTATTGAACATTACTAGAAGCATTTCACTCACATACTTGTGATATTTGCACACACTAGTCAATAATGTTTCCACAGACATAACAGACTTTACTTGAGACTAGCAACTCATTTTATTTTATAATAGCCTTAAGTGGCTATTTTAACATCCTTCATCTTTTTTCTAAATAATGTTTTGCATTTGTGGCATCATTGTTTAACTTAAACTTTTTTTGCATTACATCTGTTTATAATACATGGGAATGTATTCATAACGACAAAGAAATTACATCTGCTTATTAGACACAGTGCAGAAAAGCTCCAGATTATGGTCAACATTATTAAACAAAATCTTTGATATGTGCACTAAGTGTTTTAATACTTGTCTATTACATTAAGATAAACATAGTTGTACATTAATGCGTGCATGTCTGGAAATAACATTTTATGTCTTGTTGCTACTTAAACAAAGCTGTTCAAAATTCTGCACATTGACACTACAATGCCATAAAGTAAAAGACCAGAGCACGGGCATTATTTTAAATCTGATGACTAAAATAAAATATCTGAGGCAAGTCTGCTTAATGAATATTCAATGCATTTAATACAGTTATGGCAGATTTGTGCAATTGAACAAAATGAAGAAAAAAAACAAAGGTCAAATTATCAATATAAAAAAACCTTTCAAAACTGACTACATTTTATGTGCAGCACATACTGTAGAAGGTATAAATTATTACTGACTTATTGCATTCTAGTGAGGTTTCTGCATAATTACTGATTTTTCTTGAAGTAGGATTGCCATCTTTTCATTTCTTATTGCAATATGAAATTTTGCCGGGCAAACTGCATCCTCAGCCAGGACAAATGACATAGTTCTGTTAATTGTCAATTAATTTCTGTTGCGCATTTTTAGTTGTTTCTGTTGTTACATATCATATTAATGTATAAAAAGTATGAGCCAGGATTCAGGAACCCATAATGAAATCCTATTTGTATCAGGATTACTAATGCATTATGTTAGAGGGAACATTTCAGTAGTAGAAATGCTTTGATCCATAACACTACACCTGTATCTCTTTCGAAGTCAGCATACAAATAAGCTAGTCCATGGGTGTGGCTAATGCAAATTAGCCATGTGCACTTCCCCAGAAGTTTTAGCTAGAATCAGAATTGCGTGGTAGAGTGAGACAAAGAATAGCTGTGTCTATTATTTGGGACTTGAAGTGAAAAAGTGTATGCTATCTTTTAATGGCATACTCCCATTCTGTCCTATGGCTGGAGCAGGGCTGCTAACACTCCAGGAGGTAGGTACTGTGACTCCATCTGTATGAGTATATGGTGTGTGTATTTCTCAGTGTGTGCATGTACGTTTGTTTTTATAGGTGCATCTGCAACTGTGTTGTGTGGGCTGGTAGGAGGGACACTTGTGCAGGTACTTGTAACTGCACAGTGTTAGATTAAGAGACATGTTAATGAACTACGAATTGGATGTTGCTCCCTGCAACTCTATCACATTTCTGAATCATATTATTTTGCCATCGTACTACCGGGCACTGCAGCACTGCTCAAATAGTGCCAGCAGCAATATGCTTTCTGAATTATTGCCATCAGGGCATCATTTTGCACAATATTTAGTCAATAGGAATCAAATAGTATTGTTCCTAAAATATGAAGACATAAGACATACTTATATTTTACATGACGCAATCGTTCAAATATAAGACTGTCTTGCAAAATGTGGACAAATTACAATACTATCCTGAAATACAATACAATACTTCCTAGAACTACCCTGAGTATTCAGTGGCTTGAGTCCTGTGTAGGTATGAAGTCATGTTACTACAATTATGCCTATTGAGGCTAATTGTTCATCTAACTATAGTACTGTGTAACCCCTCAACAAGCAACTTCATGTGGGTGGTCAGCTTTGGAGGAAGTGATGGGAGAGCACTGGCCACGCCACTCTTCTACTGAAACATGAAATATGGCTCCTGGCTTTAAAGTGAAAATGTTGACACCATCTTTTCAGATAAAATAGATGACCACCTCCTTTTTGCAACAGCATGTTCGCAATAAGTACAGTAAAATAATGCACAAAGATATTAACTTTGCCACCAGCACATTAAGGATTTGCTGCTAGCATCACAATGAGAGTACTTATGAATCAGCAGACATTTTACTCATTCTATATATTTTTATGTACAATTTCAAATGGACATTGTACTTTATGATGCTTTAGGTAACATTTTGCAAGTATTTTTTCAAAATATTTCAGGTGCTTTTAAAAGTGAGAAACATATTGCAAAGCCTTTTAAACAGGTAGCCACATAATTATACTTTTTCAACTATCTTTCTAGCAAGATGGACAGAAAAAGAAAAAAGAAAGAAAGAAAGAAAGAAAGAAAGAAAGAAAGAAAGAAAGAAAGAAGGCAAGTCAAAGGCAGTCATTTGCAGCTTTACATTCAGCTAGTTTTCATTGTCTCAGATTTTAATGACCACAAAAGAAAAGTATTGTATTATTTCTTTGGGGACATTTCTGTGATCTTCTGGGCAATAATCTGTGAGTCAGAATTGCTTCTAGATGAACAGTCAGTAACAGGAAAATATCACAAGAATTCTGGGTTAAGCCAGGGTAAGCAAAGTCACTGTATTAGTAGTTTAAAAATTAACAGTTTCTTGTTATATGTTTTCTTTAATCACTGGTCCCTACTGTAATTATGAGGACAAGAAGTAACATTTCTTAGAATTATGAGATTATATTTGTAAATGTGGAGAATATATATCCCATGTACCATGCAGTACAGAGATCTAAGAGAAATGTTGACTTGTGGGACTTTTGTTCCCTTGTTTGTGGATGTGTAAGTAAACTTGTTACCTACAAAAACACTTTAAGGGTATAACAAATGTTTATAATTCACCATTTAAATGTTCAAATAAATGTAATTCTTTGCAGTTATGGGACTTATAATATTGTTTTTCACAAATGTGACCGAGAGCCTTATTCACCATTATCCTGGAGCATCTATGTCTTGTGCAACACAAGGCTTAAAAATGTGCAAATGAGAATGTTTTACATCATATGTATAAATTAGAATAATCTGCCATTTCTTGGCGGTAAATTCCATGGCTTGTTTGTTAAAAATCACCACATATTTTTTTGAATCTGTGTTCCCTGCTCTTTTCCTTACAAACTTAAGATGCATATCCCTTGTCTTAGTCACAGAAATTGTTTTAGAGATTAATAACAAAACATCAGTCTGGTAGTTGTTTCTGTTATGGATGGCTGTGTGTATGTTCTGTACATTCTCATTATGCTGTTTTGCTGCCGATTTCATGGCCTATATTTACATTTGCTGATTTTATTCCTTTTCTCTTTACTGAAAATAAATCTCTGTATCGTGCCATATGCCCATATCATAATGAAGTTCCATATTTCACATTATGCTCTACATGTCTTGGAACTGCATGAATTGTGAAATGGTAAACTGAAAGGTCTTCCAAACATTGTAAAACTGTTGCCCAGGACTGGGATCACCACATTGGCTGAAATGGAGGCAAAAAACTCCATAACTGTGAGTCCTGAAAACTCATATATCATATAAGCAAATAGTCACTGTTGCAAACTGGCCCAAAAAGTCTGTGCTAACTCTACTTTTGATAGATCATGTATCAGGATAGCTACTATCTTGTTTTTCTGAATGTTGGTCTGGAACAGTAAACCACATTTGAAATATTATTTATTGTCTTATCCATGAGTGAAATACAATTTGTTTGTAACTACTTTTTTGTTCATATTATTCCATGTGTTAATTCAATGTGTATTTTGGTATTTTTAGGAAGTTATGACTCTTGTTCCTTCCTGTAAACATTTACTATTGGATAGAACAATTACCATTCTTTACCCATCTTATATCTCCTTATGAGTTCACCATCTGCATCATCTTTATTTTTCTTATGCCACATTATTCATGCACACTTCATTCCCCTGCGGAAATGCACTATCGTTTTCCATCTGACACTTTCAGTGTAAGGATTTTCAGGTATGAATACTCAATTATCATATTTATAGAAACAATTATGAAAATCAGTCTCAATTATCAGTTTCCATCTGAATAGCCCTACAAAGGGACAAACAGAGATAAGCAAAATCTCGGAGTTTGTCCTTGTTTACTGAACAGCTCAGCCTCAGTGATGACTATAAATAAGTAGTGTGTCTGTTTCTGTGTTTGTGTGTGTGTGTGTGTGTGTGTGTGTGTGTGTGTGTGTGTGTGTGTGTGTGTGTGTGTGTGTGTGTATGTGTACACACAAACATGTGTGAGAAGGTTAAACTTCATGCTCAGGGGTATGGGGGCTATAGCCTGTAAAATGTCTGCAGCAGTCTCTAGTATCTACTTCCATTGATGTTACCTTAATGGAGCTTTGCAGTTTCATATATAACCCATATTATAGTGTCCCGTTCGGGTCGCAACAGCGGAACAATGGTCTGCAGAACGATTGGCAGAGGAGTTTTATTGTGGTGAGTTGCCAGCCTGGCACCCAGCCTTTCATAAAAGGCACACAGATACACACACTCACACCTAGGGCCAATTTAGAGTGTCCAGTCACCCATATTATAGAGTGCAGTACAATATAATCTTCACATGTGTATCTCCATTTTCTATTAAGACCACAGGAGGCCCGATATTTAATCAACAGTGCCTTCTTTGCCTTTCTTATGCTGTACTTTAAACTGACAGGGATGTAGCTAGCATTCTCTTCCAAGAGAAGATCTTGACTTGGTTTAACATGTACTATCTTTAGAGGTCTGTGGACAATAATTAGTGCAGAATCCTTGCCAAGTTATAACTGAAAATGTTCACAGACCCAAACTAATACCAGGGTTATTACTGATTTCTGTTTGACTAATAATATTTACTTGTCCTTCTAGCTCTAGGTCAATGTCTATTTTACCAGCTTGTTTAGCTAGATTTCTAGAAAGGCTGAGTTGTGTTTCTTTCTCATGTTTAAGCCTGCAGAGCTCTATCAATCCTTTGCGCAGTATCTTGTGTTATACTGCTGACTGAGCCTTAGGTGTGTGCTTTCTTTTTTCAAATAACCTATCCTTCTGAGGATTATAGGCAAGATAACACTTATACACAACTACCACATTAAAACCAATTCATAATATTTTCCCACTCTTTGAAAAACTAGGTTCACCATAATTCAGATATAAAAATTACTGATGAAGGAGGGTTGGAATTTGATTTACACCAACCATATTCAAAATTTGCTAATACCAATATGGATGATATTGTCTGTGAACATACTTAAGTCTCATCTGAATAAAACAGTTATTCCCCCCCCCCCCTTTTTTCCTCCCAGTTTATGATGTACAAACACTGCTTAGAACATTTGGCTTTTAAGCTTTCTCAAATCTCTAATCTTTACTTGTATCTCCTGCAGCAGTGGAACATAATCATTTCTATTTAGTCTTTGAAGTATCCTTATTTTTCATATAGGATGTGAGTTCCTGCCAATATTCCATGAAATCTGTTTAAAAAATACAACCGTATTCTTATCATAGTTATAGTCATGAGCATTTTCTCCTCTCTTAACTTTTCGGTGCAGCCTGTGGGTTTGAACTTACACAGGGGAGCCCATTAGGCTTGTACAACTAATACTCACCTGTGTCAGCAATGGATGCACCTGCACTTCAATTAATGCAGCCTGATATCCCTATCCACTGGGTATAACTTAACAACCCCAATTTATAATAATAACAATAATAAGCAACAATACAAATATATATATATATATATATATATATATATATATATATGCAACATCCATCTTCTTAACTAGGAAAGAGAAAAAAATCTCACTTTTATGATTAGATGATAAGAACACCATAACCTGCTGTCTGATACAATCAGAATGAAAAACATTACCACAAAAATAATAAAAAGTTCGAGCCTTTATCATAACCCTATAGAGTTCTTAACATATGAGCTTTATCTTTGATTCCTTTTTTTTGTTGAAATTGGTACTGAAAATGCATATCTATTTACAAGGTTGGGATATTATGTTAAAGTTAACCTAAGTGGATGCAATTCATAGAGGTAACTGTCTTAAATGTTTTTTATTCCTTTATGCCTTAACTTATGATTATTCAGGTCTGACATCATACGTCTCAACCTCTTAGTGCAAGAAATCTAGACAAAGCCTGACAAAAAGGGGGCCAAAGGCCCAAAAATAAGGACATTTTTTAAAATACTGCTCTTATAAACTTAGAAAGGTGCTAGAGTAACAGGGTTTGTTTTAACATACATTTTCTGAAGGATTTGGAGTCTGAAACTCAAATGTATGTAATTATTTAGTGACTTTAATCCTCAGATCATCCCAGTGATTTGCCAGAAAACCACAAATTTTATGAGGAACAGACCAAAAATAAGAGCCAAAACTATGGACATTCTGCAAAAATCTGGACAGTTGAGAGGTATGTCAGATATATAATTCCCGGCCTCATGATACTTCTTCCCTTTTCCCCAGCATACTGGATATCTTTATTCTGGGACATCTATTACCACTTCACTCCATGTGTACAAAAGAAAAATACATAGAATCCTGTTACTCCATTAGATTAAGTAAGCAGGTGGATGAATTCTGCAAAGTAAACCATGAATGTCATATGAAGAAGTCCACCATATAAAACTATGTGAATACATCTCTTCTTCCCTATTCTCTAAAGACAGGCAAAGATGATCAACAACAGAGCCTGTATGTCTAGACTTCAACTCAGCCCTTAGCACTTTATGTAAAGGGAAGAAGATCAGCTCTGCAGCTCCTCCATTCAGCATCACCGACTATTTTCTGTACCAAAAGCTATCCATCCTATCCAAAGATGGATCTAATATAGAGGCTGGCTATTTTCACTCCTTTCTATAAGACTGTTGACTTCCTATGTGTTGCAAACATACTCTGACTACCATTAATGGCAGTGGACAAGAAGAAAACAAATAACACTGAACCCAGCTATGCATAGAAGGTTACCAATAATTACTTAAGCATGATATTTCAACTATTGATCTACTTAAAGTTGCATCATCAAGAAAACTAGAGTAGCTGTACTCATTTTTTAAAGTTTTGTGACAATACAGAGAGAAACATTGGTGTCTAGTGAAATACTGTCTTATAGGCACATAAAGAAGTAATCCTGCTCATGTAGGAAGAAAGACTGCAAGCTAGACACATATGTGGAAGTTGTAATGTATTTAAGATAAAAAGTCTCTGCTAGTAGCTAAAAAGAAAAATCACTGTAAAAGATGTAACATAATGATTAATAGTATGTCCATAGCACATCAAAAATAAAACATTGAAGTGCTATCCCTTTCTATAGAATTCTTGAAACATTAGTAGTTACTGTAGAGACTATGTCATGTATTTCTGGATTTCCTTTAAATTTTCACTGTTGCTATCCAAGTGCTCATTACCTTCTACTGTTCAGACATTCTCAATGGATGTGCCTGAATTATCAAAGAAGATTTCACAGCAGGCCTAATTCAACTGGCTGGTCTTCTTGGTCAAAGTGCCAGTAATCTCAAAATGTCCACATCTGACCTTCAGAGTAGCAGTGTCAACAATGATTGCTTGTCTAAAATTAAGTGATAAGAACTTGATTTGATTTTTCTCCTTTCACCTTTAGAAAACTTGTTGGTATCAAAGAAGGTAGACAGAAGACATTGATTTGATGGAATTAATTGCAAGCACTAAATGATGAGGCAAGCTAAAAATCAGCATGTCTGTCTCTGCATAGCTGCTCTTATTCAACAGGCCCAGCAACACAGACCCACCTAGATTCCATCTGTGACAGGCTGATATCTTTCTTCTTAGATTACCTGATCTGTTGTTCTGCTGACTTGGAATATAAACTGTTTACAAAACTATACTGAACTTCATAGTTTCATAGTATAGTACTAGGCTATCTGCCCTGGGGCATTTGTAAGCCTAGCCATAGTGATGTGGCTTTTGCCACCCCATGAAATGGTACAAAAAATGTACAGAATAAATTTAGAATACTGTGCCTCTGTCTAGTAGTGACACAATGAAGGTCCCCTTATATAATAGAATTAGTTTACTGTGCCCCTGTCTAGCAGTGACACAGATGTGACCCCTGGAGTCCACTCATCAAGATTTCTCTTGAAGAGAGTCAGTGAGGGGCTCTGCCTAATACGAACTGGGATCTTGTTCCAAAGCATGGGAAGCGACTGCCAATCTACTACTTACTGGGAATAACCTCATTTGTTTATGTATTGCACTGTTTTTGTGTCTCTTACTATCTACAGAATACTTATGAAGAAGTACCGTAATGCCAAAAGACAGCTAACACCTCCTTTGTATTTATGTGCCTCTTTCTCTGCTATGGAGATGAATCTTTGCACACTTGATGCTCTTAAAAAAGATCCTCCAAGCTTAATCTAAGTAACCTCTGCTTAATGTCTTTATATTAGCAATGAGCTACTGTTGAAATTCTAAAGGCTGCAACTGTGATCCTTTGAAAACTCGACTGAAAATGTGACTTTGGTCAAATATGTACAAAGTCCAATGTTATGGTATCTCAGAATATTAGCAGTACTCTAAGGCAAGGCACTTTCTGAGACAGTACATAGTACATAGTGAGGTAGGAGATTGCAAGAGTGGCTGAAGCTGCACTGCAGAGTTGGTTGAAAAGTATACCATTAACTTTTAGAATTTCATTATTTTTGCTAAAATGGATTGACTGAGGAAAATACATACTTGCTGAAAAGAAATTAAAAAGTCATAAATAATCTTTTTTTTGGAGGTGGGGCAGATATCTCCAGAAGCTCTATATTCATGAGGCAGTTATCAATATAACAATATATTTCAAATTATTTTAATCTTCGATATGCAAATAATGGAACTAGATATTTCATAAATACTCTTGGCATACCCGAGACAAAAATGCAAGACAATAAATTAGAAATGTGAGCTATACACACAAACTTGAAATTTTTCATTTTTTTCAAAATTTCTATGTGAAGGCAGACATCATGTATGTAGAGTCTATAAAGTTCAGTGTTTTAAAACAAGCCATGGCAGCATCAGAAGTGAATTACTCATTCACACCTACCAACACTTAGTTAATGACATGTCTGACTTCTGTGTGTGAGCAGACAGGGTGACAGTTACATTTAAATGCGAAAATCAAGAAACAAAAAGCAGAATGTACAAGTTGAAACTTTAATTATGTGCTTTTCTTATCAGCTAAAGTGAACTAGATTTCATCAGAATAACTAATGGCACCAAACAACAGATTGAAATATGCATGTTATCAAAGTTCATTGTATTAATAGATGAGTCAAAAGTGTTAAAAACTTGTATTTAAAAACCAAAAAACAATCTGATACAATAATAAATTATGCATTTACAAAAACAATTTAATATGCTTGATAAATATCATCTACAACCTCTTGATTTTAAAAAACATGTTATATTAATCATGTTTTTGAGACCTAGTAATCTGTTTCAACTCTAATCTACCACTTAGTCTCCCTAACTTCCAACCAATTTTTGAAATCAGCACTTGATAAACATAAGGTTCTTGATCCAAAATACTAAAATAACATTTTCAGTTGTTGCAGATTAAAAAAAGTTTACCTAGAGTATCGTTGGTGTCTTTGTTTGTTATTGTGTATAAATGTTCCTCAGTTCAACAGTGTAATCTATGGGCGGTCATACCAATATAAAAACTTCCACAACTTTCACATATAACAATACAGACAACCCCCACAGAGTTGCAATTGTAATAATACTTTATGGAAATTATATGCCCAATATGTGAAAGAGATATGTATGTACCTGTCTAGATAAACCTGCATACTTTATATAGACCACAGACCACATCTGAACATACCCTCTGCTTTTTTCTTTTCCTGTTAAATGCACTATGGTTTCATTCCTTTCTAATGTATTTTTCAAATTCAAAAGAAAAAACAAGGGAAATATACAAATGTGGTTTATGCAAACTATACAGGTTTATCCTAGTGGCCCATACGTTTTGCTTTTACATATTCAACATACAATTCCCATAAGGTATCATTACAAATGTAACTCTAGGAGAGTTGTCTTCATTGCTATATTTGAACCTTGTGGCAGTTTTTTTATTTGTATGACCACACAAAGATTACACTGTGGAATTGGAGCATTTATACACAATAAAAACAAAGACACCAACAACGTTCTTAGAAACATTCTGTAATCTGCAACAACTACAAATTTTATTTTAGTATTTTTGATCAGGAACCATGTGATTATCAGTGTGTTGATTTCAAAAATCAACTAGAAGTTAGAAAAATTAAGTGGCAGATTAGTGTTAAAGCAGATTGTTTCTCAGGTCTCGACAACATAATTAATATAAATTGTTTTTTTTTAATCAAGAGTTTATAGCTGATATTTATCAAATATGATGAATTACTTTTGTAAATGTAGAATTTATTATTGTGTCAAATTAATGTTTTCAGGTTTTAAATACAAGTTTTTAACATTTTCGTCTCACACATTGATGCAGTAAACTTTGATGTCATACATGTTTAAATCTGTTGTTTTGTGCCATTAGTTATTTTGATGAATTCCAATAATGTTGCTGAGAACAAAAGCACTGAATTAAAGTCTCAAGGTCTGTATTGTGCTTGGTGATTTCTTGGATTTTAGTATTTAATTTTTAACCATTCTCTTAGTTCGTGGGTTACAGTTTATTAGGTTGTTCACTCCATGGTTTCCAGGATGGCCAATCGGCATTCTTCATCCTTGGTTGATGAAACTAATGGCACATTGAATTTAACTACTCATTCGATTCCTGATAAATTCAATGCTCTGTTTGGGAATTTTACCTTGGCCTTACAAGGTACACATACATAGCTGGACAAGCTGACCCAGCAAATAAAACTGATGGAAGTTACCAGTGATATGGTTAAAGAAAATGAAAGTGAGAATACTTTAATTAATTTCCCCCATGTCTCTTCCACTGAGTTTGCAAATATACAGGGAATACATGACCCACATTCTGGCAGTTGTACTCTAGATCGACATTTGGGCCAGAGTCTGGTAACCTTTCGTATCTAGCCAGATAATCCCTTTATGAATTTTGGACAAACAGTCGGTCAATATATAGACAATCATTCAGATCATGTAATTGACACCAGTTTTAAGAAACAACTGAAGTCTTTTAAACAGTAGTCGAACAAATACCAAGCTGTTTTTTGTGATGACCTTTATTTAGAACAATGTTTTGTACAAAAGATTGCACCTAAAAGGCTTAGATTTGCTATGATTCTGAAAGTTGTTACTCAAGGCAATCTTTTTATTTAGAGTTAATGGAATTCTTTAATGACATAGACTAAGTACACTTCAAAGAACAATGTAACTAGACTTCGATAGGTGAACTCTTAGTCCTGGACAAAATGGTAAATACTTTTTTCCAATTTTCAACAGTTTTCTGTTGAATACAAGGATATTTTTATTTCCACCAACAGATATGTTAGTACTATAACTAAAAGGATGAAAAAGAAGATTAAATGTGATAACACAATGTACACTAATAATGAAGCCTATGTCTTGCCTTGTTCCCATGGCAGAGATCAGCAGCAAGAAAGGATGTCATCAGTGCCAGAAGAAGCTGTATCAGAGCTGCATCTAAATTTTACACTACCAGTTGTGTTCCTTCTAGTACTGATCATTTTTTATGCACTCATTCTTAGAGGTTGTCTGTGAGCAATCAGTGTGCTACCTAGACAACCCTTGAGGATTTTTTTTAACAGCACTCAACATGGGAAACAGAATTTGAACAATTCATCCAAAATTACAAATAACACAGTTTGCAGGTGAGTGAATAAGAAAGGAAGAGGTTGCGAGGGAGGAGGAGCTAACAATTAGCGCTTCTTCTAGTTTTTCTTTTTGAGTTAAGCAGTAAATCTTCAATTTCACCAAATATATTTTTTCTTTTGAAGATTATGATGTTTTCAGTTTGGGATTTACATTTATACCTATTAGAAGGCCTGATTTGGTAAATTCATTGGTCATCTTAAGACAGAAATTGAAATTAACTTTTCTTTTAGGTGATAATGATACTGCTCATTCAAAATTTGTTTAGAAATTCACATTCAATCCTCCTTTATTGCCTACCTTACAAACTTATCAGGACACTGGTGAGAACAACATTAAAAGGTTATTAAATTATACATCCAAATTTTAATAAAAAAGAAGGACAGTCATGAAAGCTAACAAAGGTGGGGGCTTTGTTGTTATGTATCATGATCAATATGTTAATATCATGGAAAACATGTTAGCCAACACTAATGAATTCTGTTCGATTACTATATCCAATGTATACAAAAGTTATAAGGATATTGACTTTGTTTTACTGAATTTGTTAAACCAGGATTACTGAAAACCAGACATTTATTCATTTGAGTGAGTGGAATACCCCAAAATAGGATTCTTCTTTGATATATTCAAAGTGCACAAAGCTGGTCAGGTGCCAACATTTATCTTTATTGTGTCTAGTTGAGGAATTTTGCAGATGGAATATCAGTATATTTGGATTTTATATTGAATCCAATTGTCCAAGCTACTATTAGTTATATCAAAGAGTCGTGGGACTTTTTAGACAAATTATGATATTTTGTTTTGAGAGATCTGTGGCTATGTTTATAACCACGGATATCAAATCTTTATTTACCAGTATTCCCTTTTGGGAACGGATAGAGTTTGTGAGATATTATCTATTCAGTTTTTCTAGCTTTTCTATCACAGAGATCAATAACATTTGTCTACTTCTTGAATTGCTGATAGTTAACACCCATTTTATTTTTAATTACAAATATTAGAAGCAGATTAGGGCTGTTGCAGTGGGTCTCACTCTGTCCTCCTCTTTTTCCAATTTAGCATTAGCTTGGTTGACCATCAGTTTTGCACAAAATCAAGCAATTTTCCAAAATAGCTCTATATAAAAGATTTGTAGATTATTTATTTTTTATTTGGCAGGAAGCTAAAGATGAATGTGATCTGTTTTTAAAAGAACTGAACAACACCTTTCCTTTTCTGTCTTTTACTTTAGGAGCTATTGGTTGCAAGGATATTTTTTAGATATTGAGCTATTCGTGAACTCTGGTGTGTATAAGTTAACCAGCATGATTCACAGAAAAGCTATATTTGTTAACAGTTATGTACATTATAAGAGTAACTATCCCAAACATATGGAAAGCAATATACCTAAAGGCTAGATGATACATGCCCCAAGGTTGACATTAGTGTTAAGATTTTTTATGATGAACTAAAGTTCATCAAAAGTTATTTTTAGACAGAGTGTATGACAAAACTCTATTGGTCTCTAGTAGTAAAGAGGGACTGTTGAAGAGTGACAAGTGGTATCCACCTATTTTACTTAAAGATTTTAAATTTCACGAGAGTATAATTAACACATGCATTGGGACTTGGTCTTATGGGTACTCCATGTACCTTGATATGCCTTTAGATGCCATGGGCATAATAAATATAACATCTAGTAAATGGAATACATTTAAGAGAACATAGATTTATTTAAATGGCAAATGCATTTCTTAGTTTTACATATAAAAAGCTCATACATTTGAAAAATATATCAGAAAAGACTGAAACCAAAGTGAATTTACCAAGAAATAAAAAAACAAGGGGTATGTTCAAGTGTGGTCTATGCAAAGTATGCAGGTTTATCCTGACAGCTCCATACAATTCTCTTTTATATATTGAGCATACAACTTCCTCTAAGGTATTGTTATGATTGTAACTCTATGGGAGAGGCCTATATTGCTATAGGTGAACAATATGGCAATTTTTTATTGGTCTGACCATGGTATTTTATAGTGTGGAATCATGGAACATTTATATGCAATAAAAACAAAGCCACCAAAATACTCTTGCTAAACATTCTCTAATCTGCAACAATTTTAAATTTTATTTTAGTATTTTGGATAAGCAACCCTGTAATTATCAGAGTGGTCATTTCAAAAACTGGTTGGAAGTTAGGGAGCCTAAGTGGCAGATTAGAGTTAAACAGATTGCTTACCAGGTCTCAGCAACATTATTAATATAATATGCTCTTTGAAACCAAGAGATTATTGACAATTATAAAACATATTTAATTATTTTTGTAAATGTATAATTTATTATTGCATTAAGTTGTTTTTCGGTTTTAAATGAAGTTTTTTTTTTTAACATTTTTACTCACATATTAATGCAATGAACTTTGAACTTTGACATCATGCATATTTAAATCTGTTATTTTTGGGTCATTTGTTATTCTAATGAAGCCCAGTAATTTAATGAAGGACAAAAGTGCTCAATTAAAGATTCAGCTTGTACATTGTGCTTGGTGGTTTCTTGATTTTTAGTGTTTCATTTTTAACCATCCTCTTTGTTCCTGGTTTACAGTGTACAAATTTAAATGTGAGTAAATATTTTAATCTGAATAGTTTTTGCCTCACTTATCCAATGTAATTGATTTTTCTCACATTTAATCTGTTTATTTGTGTCACTGAATGCTCCAAACTCAGAACTATAAGCTGCGGTGTAACAATACTGCTGTGTGTGATCTACCTTTGAAATGTTATAGGCTTGATGGAAACAGCACAGCCCACTCAATTTCTGCTGCAGGCATGGAACAGAAAATAGTGCTGCGAACACTGTAGGTGTAACTGTGTTAACTGTGTTAACTTATTCATATGTAAATGACCATAGGATCATAGGAAACAAACGGCAATTGAGTCACAAAGGCATTTATAGCTTGCCTATACTCACCCTCATACTGTAACCTCTCTCTCCAGAAGGGCAAAGCTGTGACATGAGTGCCCATCCAATCATCTGAGTTTAACTTGATGGATGCTAGGATGTTGCTCTATTTAACTCACAGAAGAAGCTTGTCATAGAGGTGGGGTAGGCACTACATAACAAATTTGTATCCTCAGTACATTTTATTTAGATCTAGTATTAATAGAGCTATTTGATTTGCAAAAAACAAAGGGGATCAAGGAAGATGGGGTCCCCAATGGCACAGAATGCAAGACATACATTGTCATGTAATAGCCTTAAGAAGCTGAGTAAAGTGTTAATGCTGTGAGCCTTACCTGTTAGGGCACAGAATACAGGCCAACAGTTTTTGCAGTTAGTAACCTCTGTGGGGCTTTTCCAGTTGCTTAAATGGGCAATACATGCACATCATTGGGGTGCTGAATCAATAATTAGCCTAATTAAGGCCAGATACAGAGGGCTGATGATTTCTTTTACGTTGATGATATGCCTTTATATATTAGGTGTACTAAATAGAAAGATTTTATGACTACAAAAGAGTTGCTTGCCAAATATGTCAATACTGCACTTTCACATTTAAATCTTTATCAGGGCTGCCTATATCAAAATGAATGGTTAACGGAGCAAGATTTAACAATAATGTTCAGTCTGCAATCATGTGCAAAGTTAATTAACCAAAGGCCCTTATTCTTGCATATCAGAGAAGTAGATGCGGAACAGGTACACGTTCCATGAATATCAGTAAAATTTTTATACTTTGATACCTAAGGATGAGAAATTCCTAGATGAACAGTTTTGGCCCAAGTTTTTTTTTTACATACATTTTTACATATTGAGCATACAATTTCCATAAGCTATCATTACAACTGTAACTCTAGGAGAGATGTCTATATTGCTATAAGTGAACCTTGTGGCAGTTCTTATATTGGTATGACCACATAGGTTCATAGGTTCATAGGTAAGTACTAGGCTATCTGCCCAAGGACATCTGTAAGCCTAGCCAGAATGTGTTGGCTTTCACCACCACCTTAGATTAGTTCCCTGTACCTCAGTCCAGCAGAGCCATTAGTTCCCTGTGCCTCTGTCCAGCAGAGCCACTGCAGTGATCCCCTGGGTAAATTTTCTGTTTCCCATCCACTCGTTAAGTTTTCTCTTGAAGAGTGTTAGTGAGGAGCTCCTATTTATCATTGTGGTGAGGTTTAGATCCCTAGAGCATGTTTGTCTCGGAGATTTGTTTTTTTTTTTAGATGGAGCATGTCCATCAATTCTGGGTTGGACATGGCCTTGTACGTCAGGCAGAGATGACCTCTGAGTAAGCAGTATGCAACCGAGTACAGCTGGAGTTTCTTCAGTTGGGCTGCATAGGGCATCTGTTTGAGGCCAGTAATCCTCTTGGTGACGTACTTCTGTGGTCTTTCCAGCTGTTGCAGGTGTCTTGTAAGGTACATCCCAAATGGGGCATTGTACTCTATGATAGGTCTGATGAGTGATGAGCAGAGGGGCACAATAACTTCTTTTGTTCTAGATGCGAACCCTTTTGTGATTAGGTGGGCCACATAGGATTTTCAACCACCTTGGCAATATGATTATCAAAGGAGAGATTACTATCTACTTGGGTCCCCAGATCCCTTATTACATGTTCTGTATTTAGGGGACTACCACGTATGTGGCAGTTCATGGGTACTTTGTTTTTTCCAAAGGGGATGACTATGCACTTTTTGGCATTTAGCTTGAGGCCATGATTTTGACACCAGGTATCCATCTCAGTGAGATCCTTCTGGAGGATGTCTGTATCAGCCAGAGAGTCAATTATGGCCCCCAGTCTGCAGTCGTCTGCGAACTTGGTCAGCCATAGTCCTCCTGTGCTTGCCTGTACCTCTGAGAAGTATATACTGAACAGGAGGGGTCCCAGGAGTGCGCCCTGGGGGATGCCACTTGTGACCGGTTTAGAGTCAGACCTAGAGCCTGCAACTCTCACCATGTGGGTTCTATCCATGAGCCAATTGACAACCCATCTTGTGATGTAGGGGTTTATTTTCAGGATGGTGAGCTTGTCTATAATACCAGAATGGGGAATAGTGTTGAAAGCCTTTGCAAGGTCTAGGTAGGCTGTGTGGACCTCTTTCCCTCATCTAAAGCCTTGGTAACTGTCTCAAAGAAGTCCACCAGGTTTAGGAGGCATGATCTGCCCTTAACAAAGCCAAAGTGGGTAGGGTCCAATGTTTGGAGGTTCCCAGTGTCTCTGTTAATGAGTTCCATGATGATGCACTCCATAGCCTTGCAGACCAGGCTAGTCAGGTTTATAGAGTAATAGTTTCCAGGGTCCGTTGTGGCTCCACCTTTATGGAGCAGGATAACTGTTGCTGCACGCCACTCTGTGGGTACGTAGCCTGTAGAGATGCTGAGTTTGAACAGTGTGTTTAGGTGAGGGGTTAGTTCATTTTGGAGTTCATGCAAGACACAGCCTGGGACACCGTCCAGTCCCATTGAAGTTGTGTTTTTGGCTTTGGATAGGGCTGTTTTAACTTGCATGTCAGTGATTGCTGGGGGTCTACATTCTTCTGGTATGGTTATGGGCCCTTTAGGGGGTGAGAGGGGGGGTGAAGTTTGCACTAAACCTGTCTGCCAGAATGTTGGCAATATCAGTCAGTTCAGTGTATCTTGTGCCATTCTGCACTAACTCAGAGCAGATCTGAGAGTTTCCACTTAGGTTCTTGACATAGCTAAAGAACGCTTTGTGGTTATCTTTGGAGTCCTTGGCAATTTTTCTTTCAAAGCTCGCCTTGGATGATTTAATCAGGGATCATAGTTTCTTGCTGATACTGATCAGGGATGTCTTCCCTTCTTAGGATTTTACTCTTTTTTGTACTAGTTTCCTCATTCTATTGTATAGCTTGTTTATGGCAGGGGTCCACCAGACTGGTTTCCTTTTCTTGGAGGAGTGAGTCTTGGTTTTGCTTGGGATAGCATGATCCATGCATTCTTGCAGGTGCTCATAGAGTGCCTTTGTAAGGGATTCAGCAGCTTGGACAGCATTGTCCTTTAGCATGGGGGCTGTGAACCTTTCCACCTCAGTCTTAAGTAACGTGAAGTTTGCTTTTGAAAAGTTTTTCACGGTGTTTCCTTGATTGGGGTGGGGGCGGAATGTGGATATCCTGAATGATTAGTCTATGGTCTGATCTAACCAGTGAGGGGTTGACCTCTGATGTAGAACACTGATCACCCATGTTGGTGATGACCAGGTCCAATATGTTGTCACCTCTGGTGGGGGAGTTGATCAGTTGATCCAGGGCGTTCAAGTTTATAAATTCTAGGAAGCGGTGGGCAAGGGAGTTAGTACTTGAGTAGTTTTCCCAGTTAATATTTGAGTAACTGAAATCACCCAATATTAGGGCATTTGGTAGGACCTTCATATTTTCCAGTGTCTCCAGAAAAGCGGAATGGGGGTCCTGGGTCATGGTGGGTGATCTGTAGCAAGCTACAATTTGAATTGCAGTTTTTCTCATTGTTAGTTGCACATGGATGATCTCTGAGGCATTGTGCTGCACCACTAACCTGGAGGTGTGGGTATCCTTGATGAATACAGATACACCCCTGCCTTTTGTGTTTCGGTCCAGGTTCTGTGGCCAAAAAGTATGGTATGAGTTATAGCCTAGTAGTGCTGGGGTGCTCTCTGGAGCCTTAAACCAGGTTTCTGTTACTGCACAGATATCAATGTTCTCCATACTGTGTTGTGCCTTGAGTGCATGCATTTTGAGGTTTAGACTTCTGGCGTTGAGTAGCATTACCCTTAGTTTTTGGTTACTTGTGCTATTTATGGTGGTGGGTTTGTCTTTTAAGCCTTGCCTAAAAAAAGGCACTATAGGGACGGCAAAAACCTTGGCCAGTGTTCGAAAGCCTAAGAGTGACAGGTGCAAGCCATCTCTTGCGAAGCAACGTGGCTTGTCGAGCATGTCATCCCAGGTGGGCAGATACTGGATCCCCTTTGAATGAAACCAGAAACTTAGCCAAGTGTTGAAATTGATCATTTTTTTCTTTATACTGTAGCATCATTCTTGGTGAGGCAGGATACTACTCAGGGTCAGGGTCATACCAGCCTGAGCTACGTGATCAGAGAGCTATTCTATGTCTCTTTTCATGTAGTCCAGGGAAGTCCATCTCAGGTCATTCACATTAACATGGACAATGACAGAGACGTATTTGTACTTGTTCTGGAGTGACCTGAGTGCTTGTGTTATGTGGTGGATCCTGGCGCCTGACATGCAGATAACTGCAACCTTCTCCTTGTCCAGCCTAGTTAGTGGGACATCAGTGTGCCTGACTACAGAGTCGCCTATTACTAATGTGTTGGGTATGTTATTTTGCCTTAAGGGCTGTGATTGCATGGCACAGTATTTATGTGAAGTATGTGTTTCATGGTTTGTGATGGGGTGTGGAGGTTGCTTGGGTGTCTGCTTTGGAGGTCTCTGTTGCTTTTGCAGATTTTTATTTAGAGCCTCCGAGTATGTTTTCGTGTATTTATGTGTGTTATTTTGGGGTGTTGGTTTAGTAGGTCTATGTAAGACTGGTGGTGTGTTGCAAGTATTTTTCTTCTCCTCTTGACTGTCAGTTCCAGTCTTGGGGTGAGAGAGCTTTGCCTCCAGTTTGGCTGTATAATTGCATCTCTTGCATATATTAGTATTTGCTGGTAGGAGGAGAGGGTTGTCTGTGTACATGAGGCAGTTGTAACATTGCCTCAAAATGCCCAGATTCACCAGTTGGACTGGAGAGTACACCTGAAATTGCCTTTTGGACATGCCTGAATAGGTAAAGTGAGCTGTCTTACTGATTGGCTGTTAGGGACAAATAGAGAGCCTTGTCCTTCTGGACAGTATGGGGGGGTCTAGTGCTAGGATTAATTAGTGCTTGCTATGAGTTTTGAGCAAGTGCTTGGCTGTGAAATGAATGGTTTGAGTGCTTAAGTTGAAAGTTTGTCTAGTTCCAAGGGAAAAACTGAAGAGTAGACTTCATGGAGCCAGGAATAGTTTAACCCTAGCTAACCATCGCTGTAGATTACACCGTAGAATCAAGGAACATTGCAATTAAAATGAAGACACAAGCAACACTTATAGTAGACATTTTTTAGTCTGCAACAATTGCAAATTTGAGTTTAGTTTTTTTGGATCAGGAACCCTGGGATTATAAGGTAGTGAATTCAAAAATCAGTTGGAAGTTAAGGAAACCAAGTTGCAGATTAGAGTTGAAATAGATGATTTACCAGGTCGCAACAACATGATTAATGTCATTTTTTTTTTAAATCAAGAGGTTACAGATGATATTTATCAAGCATATTAAATTCTTTTTGCAAATGTATAATTTATTATTGTATCAAAATGGCATTTTTAGGTTTTAAATACAAATTTTTAACATTTTTGACTCACGTATTGATGCAATGAATTTGAGTTTTGATGTCATGCATTTTTAAACCTGTTGTTTTGTGCCATTAGTTATTCTGATACAGTCTGGTAACAGCTTGAGAAGTAAATGCTCAATTAAAGTCTCAACTTGCATATTGTGCTTGTTGGTTTCTTGTTTTTTTAGTATTTCTTTTTTAACCATCTAGTTCCTGGGTTACAGTTTAATAGTTTGCTCGTGCTGTGGTTTCCAAGACGCTCGATGTGCATTCTTCATCTCTGGTTCATGAAAATAATGGCACATTGAATTTAACTACCCATTTGATTCTTAATGGACTGAATGTTCTGTTTGAGAATTTTACCTTGGCCTTACAAGGCATACATACATTGCAGGACAAGTTGACCCAGCAGATAAGACCTGTGGAAGCTACCAGTGATATGGTTGAAGACAATGAAAGTTACACTACTTTACATCTTTACTGTCCCCTACCAGTTCTATTCCTTCTAGCAGTGATACTTTTTACCCAGGCATTGTGAGAGGTTGTCTGTGAGGGATGAGGCTACCCAGAAAACCCTTGAAAAAGTTTTATACAGGATGCAACAGGGGAGACAGAATTTGAACAATCCAAAATCAGAAAGATGGTTCTCAGCCATGGGAAAAAGAAAGGAAGAAGTTGTGCATGGCTGAGGAACTAGCAATTACTGCTACTTCTGGCTTTCCTTTGTAAGTGAGCAGTATACCTTCATTTTCACCAACTAATTTTTTTCTTTTGGAAATTATGATGTCTTCAATTCGAGATTTACAATTATACTCAGCAAAAGGGCTGATATGGTACATTCTTTGGGCAACTTAAGACTATTTTTTTCAGAAATTGAATTTAGCTTTTCTTTTTAGTGATAATTGCACTGCTCATCCAAGATCATCTTTATTGTCCATCTTACAAACTTTAAAGGACACTTGTGAGAATGACATTAAAGGTTTTTTAAATGATACGCCCATAACAAGATTGTTTAATTTTAGTAAATAGCTTAAGGAGCTTCTAACTAAATTGGCTTTCAAAAATGTAAGATTCATGAAAGCTGACAAAGATGGGGGCTTTGTTGTTATGTATCATGATGAATAAGTTAATATCGTGGAAACATGTTAGTCAACACTGATAAATTCTGTTTGGGTATTGCATCCGATATATACAAAAGTGACATGTATATTGGTTTTGTTTTTTTGGATTTGCTAAACCAGGGTTATTTAGAACCAGGCATTTATTCATTTATGTATGTTAAATACCCCAAATTAGAATTCTTGTTTGGTGTAGCCATGGTGCACAAAGCTGGTCAGATGCCACTACTAAGATCTATTTTATCTAGTCAAGGAAGTGTTGCAGAAGGAATATCAGTATATTTAGATAATATATTAAATCCAATCATCCAGGCTACTAGTAGTTATATCAAGGATTTGTGGGACTTTTCAGACAAATTATGAATTCTGTGACTATGTTTAAAACTTTGGATAACAAATCTTTATTTACTTGTATTCCCATATGGGAAGGGATAGAGTTTGTAAGATATTATCAATCCAGTTTTTCTATTTTTTCTAACATAGAGATCAATAGCATCTATATACATCTTGAATTAGTGCTGGTCAATAACTATTTTACTTTAGTTATAAATATTCCAAGTAGACTACAGTTGGTGCAATGGGTGTCATTTTGACCCCCTTCTTTGCCAATTTAGTATTAGAGATATTTTCCAAAATATTTCTATATATAAGATTTGTTGATGACTTATTTTTATTTGGCTGTGCACTAAAGATGATGGTCTTTTTTTAATAAATGAATTGTACCAAGCATTTTCATCTTTTACCATAGAAGCTATTTATCACAGGATTCATTTTTTAGACAACTTTGCTATCCATGAACTCTGTGTGTATAAGTTAAACAGAAAGATTCACAGAAAAGCTACAACTGTTAACAGTTATGTACATTTTAAGAGCAACTATACCAAACATAATGAATGTAATATACCTAAAGGTCAGATGATACATGCCCCAAGGTTGAACACCAGTGATACAGATATTTATGATGAACTAATGTTCATTAAAAAGTTATTTTTAGACAGAGTATATCACAAGACTTTATAGCGCTGTAGTTGTAAAGAGAGACTGTCCAAGAGGGATGAATGGTATCCCCCTATTTTACTTAATGGTTTAGTCAGCATAAGACAAACACTGATCAAGTATGGGAATTTCTATAGATGCTAACTAATGTATAATTGTATAATTGTATTGCTTAAAATACAAACTTAAAACACTTTTCTGTAACATACTAGCAACTTCTAAACTAACTAGATATTCAAGAATGCTGCAATGAGGCAGATCTGACAGCCTGCTGGACTTACATAAAGGTACCTTCTATATTGGGCTTTGCTCTAACTTAGAATCATAGGCTCATAGGAGATTACTAGACTATCAAGTCGAAGGTCATTTTAAGCCTAGCCGTTTCAACCCAGTGCAATACCATAGAGGTGCTACTCGATACCCAATATTGCATTTAGTGATGACTGCCCATGTCCAGGAGGGTTGTGGGCAATATCTCTGGTAGGAATTTACTGTGCCCTTATTCACTCATCCAGGTTCCTCTTGAACAGTGTGATAGAGGTGCTGTTTCACATGAATTGGTAGCCTGTTCTAAAGACATGGCAGTTGCTGGAAGATAAATCTGTCCCTCCAGCATGTCCTATTTAAGCTGCAAGCCATATTTAAGTCCCTGGAATGGGTAGCCCTAGACTCATTTGATTTACGGATATGCAACAAGTTCATTAGGTTTGGGTCTTGAATTACTCTGTTGGCCAGGCATAAGTCTCCCCTAAGAAGTCTATACGATATAGAGTATAGTGACAGGGACTTTAGTCAGTCTGTGTAAGGCACATGCTGGAGCCCCTTAATCTTCTTTGTTAGAAACCTCTGAGGTCTCTTATTGCTGTAGGTGCTTAGTATGGTACATGCCAAATGGGACGTTATACTCAATTATGGGCCGGATAAGTGTGGAGTAAAGGAGGGCTATAACTTCTTTCACTCTTGAGGTGATGTCTTTACTAATTAAGTGTGCTACATGGAGATCTTTCCTTACTGTGGTTGAAGTGGTGGTTGAAGTTAAGGTCACAGTCAACCTGTGATCCCAGGTCCCTTACCACTTCATGAGTACTTACGGTATTGTTGTTGATTTAATAGTGTGAAGAGACATTGTTTGTGCTGAAGGAAATGATGATGCATTTCTTTGCACTCAGTTTGAGACTGTGACTAATACACCAGTCATTGGTCTGCGTGGTAACATCTTGGAGTATACTGACATAATTTGGGGATTCAATGATTGCACCTAGTTTACAGTCGTCTGCAAACTTGGTCAGCCACAACCCCATAGTTTTGACCTGAGCTTCTGAGAAGTATATACCAAACAGTAGAGGGCCTAGCACTGACATCTGTGGCACCCTACTAGTAACAGGTCTGCGGGTTGATGTGGAGTCACCCACTTTGATAGTATGTCTCCAGTTTGTTAGCCAGTTGGCAACCCATCTTACAATGAAGGGGTTTATATTCAGCTTGCTAAGTTTATCGGTAATGCCTGAATGTGGGATTGTGTTGAAAGCCTTTGCCAAGTCAAGGTATGCTGTGTGCACAGATTTGCCCTCATCAATGTCCTTGGTCACACTTTCAAAGAAATCTACCAGATTTAACAGGTAGAATCTGCCCTTCACAAAGCCGAATTTGGTAGGATCCAGCGTTTGAAGATCACTATGTCTTTATTTATGAGGTTCATAATGATATGTTCCATAGCCTTACAGATGAGGCTGGTCAGGCATATTGGTCTGTAATTCCCTGGGTCTGTTGCTAGGCCATCTTTGTGGAGGGAATAACTGTAGCTGTTCTTCATTCTGCAGGAACAAAGCCTATGGTTAGGCTATGATTGAAAAGGGTACATAGTGGTGATGCTAGTTCCTGTTTTAGCCTGTTTAGAAGACAGCCTGGTCCCATAGAGCCTAAGTTTGTTTGCCTTGGCAGAGCTATGAGGACCTGCTCTTCAGATATGTGGGGGGGGGGAGTTTGGGGGTGAGTTTGTTGTAAGTTAGGAGGGGAAAAGAGAGTGAAATTTTCACCAAACCTATCTGCTAGCAGGTTTTCTAACTCTGTGGGGTCAGTGTGTGTGATACAGTTGGCCACTAGTTCTGCACATGCTTGGGTCCTACACTTTAGATTACGTACATAGCTGCAAAAGGCCTTATGGTTATCCTTGGCAGTACTTACTAGGTTTCTTTCAAAGGAGCTCTTGCAGGATTTAACAAGTTGTCTTATTTGCCCATTGAAGGTAAGGAGGGTGCTTTTCCATTGCTGGAAAGCAATTTTTTGCAGTTATTGTAGAGTTTGTTGATGCTGGATGTCCACCATGGCAACTTATTTTTACTTGGGGCTCTGGCTTTGATTCTTTCTGGTACAGCCAAGTTTATACACTTATGCAAGTGATTATACAGGGCTTCCATGTAAGCTTTGGCATAGTTACCACTTCCAGCTTGGGGTGGGGCTTGAAATGCATTTATACCTTCACCTCGGAGAATATAGTTTGCCTTGGTTTTAGTCTGATTTTACCCTTTCTGAGTTCTGGTGTTAGTGTCAGTTGGAAAGTGACTGATTTGTGGTCAATTTTAACTAATGAGGGTCCAACAGTTACAGCAGTGCACCTTTTTGGCATGTTGGTGAGGGCCAGATCTAGAATGTTTGCTCCTGTTGTTGGGGTAAGGAAATTTGTTCCAGGGCATTTGAATTCAAAAAGTCAAGGAACTTTTGTGCTAATGAGGAAGTTCATCAATTTTAATTAGCAAAGATGTATTATGAAACTTCTAATTATGACGTATGCATGTGGTATTATTAATCACAGCTGATGTACAGACTATATTAACTGTGATTAAGCTCTGTCAGATTGCTGTTTGGCTTTACAGTCCTCTTTTTCTCATGTAACTACCTGTTCTAACACTATACCTTCTCAGGGAAAGTATTTTCCATACCTGATGTGATGCTTATTCAGTATGAGCCATGGAAAAAGCAGATGGATCTACCAAAAGGCACAGACTGCCAGGATTGTGTGCTGCTTTTCAGTCCACAGTGAAGTCAGGCACATGTAGTGCTACATTTTTTAAAGGGAAATACCACAGAAGGATATACTGGCATAACAATGAAGGATATTGCTATGCAAGACTAAATGTATGTGAAATGCTCTGGTTTAAACTTTCGGCAAAACATTTAATAATTTACTCTCTGTGTTTTGGACTTTTGTGTGAACCTTTTAAATACTCATGAATCACACATTTGGGTCATAACTCAGTAGCTGAAAATGAAAGCTGTTCATTCCGTGTAATGCACAATTGTGACTGGGTTTCGTTTGGACCAGTCTTCTGAGTAGGGGCACTGTGAACTGATATCGGGTGGCACGGTGCCTGGGCAATTTTCTTGGGCTAGGCTTGTAAAAGGCTCCAGGGCCATTAGCCTAATGCACACCTATGAACCTATGAGATAAAAGCAGAAATATTCATTATATATTCTTAGTCTTCTATATCTGCAATTTTTCATCACTCTGTGCATAATGTAATTATAACAGGTTTTGACTTTCTTGTTCACATCGTTGGCAAGCTTGTCCTCTATTTGGACTTTACCTGTTCTGAATTCATTTTGCACCTCTTTAGATTTTAATATTTTACCCCATAAATGCAGTATTCATCACCATGGGTGCTCTACCTTCTTGGAAGGCTATTATCTTTTCATGTCTAGCTCCCAAAAATGCCAAACATCATATCAGCTTTCTTTGAAGGTCGCAATAATCTCTGATCAGCACTAGTTTGAACTCAAGTATATATATGACACAGTAATAGTAGACATGGTTGCAAATTACATGAGATGTACCTTCCTGGACTATATGAAGAAAGACATGATGGAGCTATTGAATATGTGTCTGTGGGTGGGATGAACCTAGCCTTGAGAAGCATTCTACAATCATGAAGAAAGATGCCACAATATGAACAAAAGATTATTATTTTCAACAAATGGCTAAGCTTCTGGTGTCATTACAAGGAGGTACAATACACATTAGTGTTGGAGGAGATGGTAGGCAGTACTTTCTTAGTCCTATTCTTAGAAGTTAGGCACACTTTCAGTTGTTACCCTAGCAGTCTTCATAAATACAACTAAAAATTCCTACACCTATATTAATTTCAAACACGTTTTATGCAAGATTCATTTAATTCCCGTAAGCTATGATAGTTCATAAATCTAAGACTCTACTCCTATATTTTGACAGCATTGGTTTTTAAAGATATAACATATTTCTGTGAGAGTAAAAGCTTGCTGCTATGTAAATTTGATTAATGTAATCTGAAACATGTCTGCATTTCTACATAATATTGTCAGTTTCATACCACTGTGCCATATATTATAGCTGCAGGTTAAGTATGCAGCATTTCTGCAGCTGAAGTTTCTGTACATAAAGCTTTAAATTAGAGATGTCCATCCTCTGCATTCCTGCTTTTATTCCTAAAGAAAGAACAAAACCTGACTTTCCATTCTGTATCTGATAAACTTACTTCAAAAGTGCAAAAATACCAAATGCTTATTACACATTCATCAAAAGTAAGCTATATACATACATTATTACACTGTAAACTGAAGTAAGACAGCATGTGCTATTTTTATTGTTCTGGGTATACTTCTATCCAATACACGCACAGCTTATCATGCTCATGCATTCAAGAGTTGTGAATGCTTCGTGAAGCACTCCATGTAATGTTCCTTTTATAAATAGTTTTCATATTATCTGTGCCTGAAATAGTGAAGACTGAAATATTGAACATAATGTACTTAGCCTCCCCACAAGTTTTTGAGTGAAAACTGGACAAGATTCTATTTAGTTGAGTTCAACTCTTTGAAGCTGAACTCCTTGATCTCTGCTTTAAGCAGGAAATCTCTGCTGGCAAATCACATCAATGGTGATTGCATTGCTTTCACAGATTTCACATTTCTTCTAGGTACAACCAAGGAGTTGGTATATACCCGTTTGGGGAGGGAGTGGAGGAAATGACCACACCCTACATGAATGGGTACAGAGGGTTTGTTGCTGATTAAAAAAAATGCTTACATTTAATTTTTTCGTTTGGTTGATTTCCTTATCAGTTCTGCTTGGCAAGTTGGTTCCTCACTGAGCTGTGAGTTGATGAGTAATAGTGGATTACTCTGAATGGTTTACATTTTCTTTCTTTCTTTTTAGTCTTTTAGTTGCCACTGTATTGCTTAAACATTCTGCGTTTGGTATATAATCTGAAGGCTTTTCAGAACAACATTTAGAGCTATCGGTCCCTCCTGTTGCATAAAAAACTAAAAATTCATTATTCCATGAAAGGTTCTGTAAAGCATGATAACCACACCAATAAAGCAGTGCAGATTACAGGCAAAAGCACTTGCCATCAAAATAGGATCATTTCTTTCATGCAGTCCTTTCCACATCCCACTTTATCTACCCTAGTCAAACTTGCTATGCTTTTCTCATTCCTAACACTGCACAGCTCTCTTCCCTTTCTGCCTCCTAAACTTAGATGGCCGCAGGATTTAAATCCACTGCTCCATCTCCCTCACACTTAATCCTTATCACTCAAACCCTTAACATTTGGTGGCAGCAGATGTTCCCCACTCTTACTCTACTCCTATCCTTCTCCTAAGTTTTGGTAACAGAAAAGGTCACTTTCACTCCCTCCTTTCTCTTCTCTTTTCAGCCTTTGTTGTTAACAAAGGTTCTTTTCTTTCATATATTTCCTATTTCCTATTCCTTTCCTCTTAACCTCCTGTTGGTACTTCTTACTATTTCCCTTTTGGCCCTATCTTTTGTCTGCTCACTCATCAGCTCTCCTCCTCTGTTTTCCCTCATTCTATACCATGTTCCTGCTTCTCATTTTTATTCTATTATTCTGTTTAACTTTTATTTTCAACTATACTGCCTGAACGCTTAATAACTCCTACCACCTTCACCATATATCACATGCACATCTATCCTATGCCTAATTCATCCTGGCTCTCATCCTCCCATCTCTTCATTTCTTCTGGCCCATACTGTCTCTTCTTCCTATTCCTAGCCCTACTCCAACTATTGTTAAAAATGTGTCACCATGGCTCTCCCATAAATCTATCCTCTCACCTTTCATAGTACTAAAAAAGGCAATATGGGTGGTGGACTAGGTTTTAACCAATAACCAATACACCTCATGTGAATGCCAAGTATAAAACATGACCAAAACTGTACAAACACAGTACTGGTAGACCACGAGAGAACCACATTAAAAGATAAAACTTTTTAATAAAAAGCTTAGCACTTTTGCCCCTCCACAGAGTTGGGGCATTATCAGAGTAATTGCTGTTCAAATATTTTATTATATAAATATATATATATATATATATATATATATATATATACACATATATATATATATATATATATATATATATATATATATATATATATATATATACACTCATTTAATAAGTATATCAACTTGATCAATCCAGCAGCAGCCATACACTCATTGGAATTAATTAACACATCATCACAAATAACACCATATCTCCCCTTTCTTTTAACATGTTAAAAACAAATTTAATACTGCAAACAAACAAGTTAATAGAAATGCTCTACTGTGCAGGTTTTAACCAGTATTCAAAATCCCATAGGGGACAGGTGCAAACCATCTCTGGTAAAGCAGCATGGTCTGCCAGACATATCCTCCCAGGATGACAAATATTGTACTCCCTTCAAATGACACCATTATCTGAGATAATTGTTAAAGTCAATTATGTTTTGTTAATATTGTGGCATCATCCTTGGAGACAGTAGACTGTTGCTCAATAAAAGGCTCAGACCTGTGGGGGACACATAGTCTGACAGGTTCATTATGTCTCACTTCATGTAGTCTGTTGAGGTATTTCTCAGGCTGTTTACACCCAAATTGACAACGCCTGAGTCACTGTGGTACTTGTGGTTCAATGACCTAAGAATGTGTGTGTGTGTGTGTGTGTGTGTGTGTGTGTGTGTGTGTGTGTGTGTGTGTGTGTGTGTGTGTGTGTGTGTGTGTGTGTGTGTGATGGATTCTGACCCCTGAAAGACAGCCGACTGTGAGTCTCTCCTTACTTAGACTGGCAAGTGGGACATGCGTGTGCCTCATAATGGAGCCTGCTATGGCTTTTGTGATGGGGTACATCCAGTGAAATTATGTAATAGAGCTTTCAAACACCATATCAGTTTGTTTAAGAATTAAGTGGTTGTCACTAAACATAAGACAGTTGCCACATTGCATCAGCAAGCTCATATCCAACAGACTGGCAGCAGAGATAGAAGGGACATGGATATCCATGACTACAAAACCTTATTTTGTCTTCTACAAGGGATGGTACAAAATGGGTTTACAGCTGGCTAGCTTGGTTGCTGTAAGAGGACAACAGACCACAATTAGGACTATCTAAGTTCAAACTTGTGTGGGGAGGGTGCTCCTCAGTGCTCAAACTAGTTGTTCTTTGCACAACTAAGTACTGTGGAAATTTCAGAGGTAGCTTTATATAGAAAGTTTAAATTCTCGCTGCCTGCATATATGCAGGGCACTGCTAATTACCACTGCATGATGAGCAGTGTTGCACAAAGAGCCAATTAATAGGAGAGAAAAATTAAACAATTCAAATAACCCCCTGACAATTAAGAAGTCTCACCTAAAACTTTCCTGTGTAATTCCCACCTCAGACAGACCAGGCCATGTTCTACTCACATTAGAAATGCAGTCCCAGGCCTTCTTAATGTAAAACCACGCTATAATTGAAACAAAGTAAATTCAAACAGGACAATCAAACAAACTAGCTAGAAACACATACTTTTAAAATGACTACAATGCAGGGCAACCAGCAACAAGACCAGTGAAAAGTAATGACACGTTACCATGATAAAAGGCAGAAAAATACAATAAACAGTTTGAAAATACAGCAGCAGCAGTAGTAGTCATACATTTCTTATAAAGGGGTAAAAACATTTTAATGTACTTATCTTTGCTAGGATGACACTGGATATAAGCAGAGTGAGAGTTCTGTAAAAACCAACCAAAAGCTGGGCGAACATACCAAATTTACAGAGGAACAGAAAACTGACTAAACAAAGCAGATAGCCCTCCAACAAATCAAGAAGTCTCCATTAAAGCTGCTCTGTGTGATTTCCAGCTCAGAAACACCAGGTCAGCTTTCTACTGCAACTAGAAAAGCAGTCAAAGGCCTTACCATACTACATTTAGCCCAAAGGGAATTCAAACAGGACAATCAAACAAACTCTAAAAACACACGCTTTTAGAATGACAATAATGCAGAGAAACCAACAAGTTCAATGAAAAGCAATAGCTCTTTACAGTGATAAAGGGCAAACAAATACAATATCTAATTTGAAAATACAGTAGCAGTACTTTTAAACACCTTATAAAAGAGCAAAAATCAAATTAAAATACTTACCTGTGAAAGGATGGCACTGAGTACAAGCAAAGTGATTTGTGAGCTCTGTGGAGCTGAGTAGAGTGTACCATAGTCAGAAAACATTCCTATGGAAGGCAGATATATACCCTGCAAATTAAAATGTGTATTTTTCTTTAATATCTCTAATTGTATAATCTAATATGTGCTTATTGAAATCTGTAACTCCTGCTGCTCATAACTGGAGCTTTTCTCCCCAAGCCTCCGCTGAAAAAGGGCTTGTGTCCAGTCAGACTTTCCCAGTAAACAAATGTTAAATAAATAAATAAATAAAATAAAAAATAAATCAGTTTATTTGTCTTGCTGTATATAGGTAGTGGTTATTTGCCTATCAGATTTGTTAGCTTTTCCTATGTCTATTTCTTCAGGCTTTTCTGCACTTCTCTCTTTTGCTTCCTCCCCTCTCTGGCCTGCCTGCAGCCTTAACAGTGATTCTACCAAGCTAAATGGGGACATATTTCTGCCTCATGTTAAGCTGAGTCCTACTTTATTTTTTCAGAGCTTACTTATCTTCCTTTATTTCTATGTAACCAAGTTGAACCAGCAGTTACACCAGATTTTTGAGAATTAACATTTTCTTTTAATGTCATTTATAGCAATATGCAATGCATTTCACTTTTATTTATTTATTTATTTATTTTGTTGAAGTAGAGACTTGGTTTTCTGTATACTGGGCAGTTTAAAAAATCACAAGTGATAAGGCAGACTCAGAAAAATTGTGTGAAGCTGTAAATTAAGCCTGAAAATAGGGACATAGTACCAAAACATAGGGACATTCAGTGCAGGGGTAAATCAGGCCTGAAAATTGGAACATTTCTTCAAAATAATGACAACTGGCCTGGTTTTCAAGGAGGGCCTAAACTGAAAATGTTAGTTTCTCAACAGCTATTAATTTCCTTACGTAGCTATGCAGGAACCCAGTAGATAGGTATTAGTCTGACCAACTGCGGTGGTGGTGCTGTGGTAGCATTGTCGCCACACAGTAAGACATTGTCCTGTTCGATTCTCAGCTAAAACATCTTCTGTGTGGAGACATGCGTGAATGGGTGTATCTTCCTTGAAGGTTGTGCGTCAGGGCTGGCAACTCGGTACATAAAAATCTACTGCCAATCATTAGCGGACCGGAGTTCCACTGTGGCGACCCCCTAACCAGGAAATGCCGGAAGATACAACAACAAATGGCAGTTTGCTGATTCCATAGACCATGGGAGTCCTGAGGAGGGTATCACATCTTATCAACATGTACTTTCCAATATTAGGCTATGGAAGCTTAAGTGCAAATTTAACTTTTGGGTACATAAATCCATCTTACGTACGAAGCCATAATGAAATTTTTGAATATAAAATCATTTATTTTTTAGTGTTCCATATTAATAGTTTATAGAAGTTTGACTGAATGTTAATACATCTTCACTTGGATATTGATATTATTTTTACACTGAATTTTCTTTAACATAAGAGTTAGTTGTTATAGTCCCAATGGAATGCTCAGGGCAGTAATAACCTCTATCAAACAAGGCAGTATAGTCAAACCAAATTATATGAAACTGTCCAACTAACCATAATGTGACTATACATTTCTGTTTCAAATGGAAAATGTCTGTAATAACATGGGGATGTTCACATGGCAAGTACGGGGGACCAAATGGAGAGATGATAAGTCACCAAGCAAAGGAGAGTAGTATTGCTGGAACTGAATTCATCCTCAAGTCTTGGTGAGTACCTTCATGAGGTGGACTCTGATTATATATATATATATATATATATATATATATATATATATATATATATATATATATATATGCTTATACTGTATTTTATATAGCATATATCATGGATAGAAGAAGGTTAAAAAATGAAAAAAGATAGTTGGGTGCACAAGACCCAGGATAAAAAAGTGCCCAATCCTGGTAAGCGCACCGGTGCCAGGGCTCGAAAAAAATGACAGTATAGAATTCTCAAGACACAGAAAAATTCCTACAATGGGCTAGGCCAAGCCAGGCCCAGGGAAGGATGGCTCCCCCTGCTGTAGAAGGAAGTAACATTCCACAAAAATCACAATAACTGATAGGCCAAAAAAGAGCCATAAAAATGATAAAGTGGACTACTGAGGATAAGAAAGAAATAATGTATTTACTATTTTGCAAGAAGCCCAGAATTTCCAGGCAGCAGATATACAAAAAGATTAAGAGAGAAATTAAAGGAAAGAAAAATACTTCCACAAGAAAAAAACTGTAAGAAGCTTCAAATAAAAATTTGTGTTCATTAATAGAACAGATTTATGAAAAACATTATACAGACCAAGAAACCTTGGGCTGTTTGGAAAAAGAAGCAACTGAGGAAGTACAAAAATATAAGGACAAAATCTAGAGACATTTGAAAGGTATGAAAAAGAAATATGGACATGGGAAAGAAAGAGAGATCTGATATGGTGCGATATTTGTGCAAAGCAGAAAGCTAAATTAATCAACATAAAAAAGGCAGCCTCAAAGATATTTGAAGAGAAATACAGACAAAGCCATCAGATATGGAAAATTTCACAATAAAAAAAATAAGATCACAAAGAGGGAACATAAAGCAGAAGATTATTAAAGTAGAAGTTAAAAAAAATAGAAGATGAAGTTATGGAACACTTGCAAAGTGAATGATTTAGTGGAGAAAGTATAACACAGGTTACATCACAGCATGATGAAACAATGAGTCCCAAAGTAAGGAGAAACAGGGGGAGCAGGAGACATCTGAAGAAGAGATATGGACATGGGAAAGAAAAAAAGAGAAGTAATATGGTGCAATATTTATTCAAAGGAGAAAGCAAAACTTATCAGTGCAAAAAGAGCAGCACCAAAGATATCTGAAGAGAAATATAGGCAAAAGCATCCAGACATAGAACATTTTTCAATACAAAGAATAAGAAAACGAAGAGAAAATCAGAAAAGAAGGTTAGCAATGGATAAGTTAAAGAAATAGAAACTGAGGTTATGGATTACCTCAGAAGTAAAGAATTTAGTGTAGAAAATCTAACTCAGATAACATCACAGCAGGATAGACCAATGGATCCCCAAATTAAGGAGAAACCAGTGGAGTGGGAAACATTTGATCAGTTGTCATATGAAGATACTTTACAGCCTTTCATAGGAAACCAGTACAAATGTTCAGCTAGATTTGCACAGCAAGGGAAAAAACAGGAAACTGTGGTGACTCTGACAAAGTCAATGTTGTGGAGTGATAGGCCAGCGAGTTCTCGTATGAAAGAGCTATGGTTGACACAGGATGAAACTGAAGAGCATATGGCACAGGAATATGCTCTGGAACTTTCTATAGAATGTCCACAGGAAATGGACAACAAAGAATGTGCCCTCAGTTTAGAAGAAAATGATCTAAGAAAGAGTTGCTTGATTTAATAGAAATGGACAGACATGTTAAGATCAATTAAAGAAATAGACTACAGAAAGTCAATAAAACCCCAAAAGTTAGAAGTTTGAAAAAAACAAATGAACACAATAATTAGGACTGTCCATAGACATTCATGTGATATAACAGAAATAAACAAGATATACTACTGTGCAGCTAAATTAATAGAAAAAGTGTTACCACAAACAACACAGGGTAGTAAGGGAAAGGAAGGGGAGAAATTGAATTCCATCATGGAAGTATCAAACTATACAGCAATTAAGACAAGAAGTGTCACTGTTAGAAGAGTAGAGAAGAGGTAACAGATCAACAAAAATACTCAGAATGACATGATAAAAGCGATGCACAGTATCAGAACAGATCATGATTTTCTGCCATTGCAAATAATAAACTAGAAGATATGCAGATACATATAAAGGAAAAATACAAAATAAGAAATGTAAAAAGGGGAAGAGTCTAAGTATGGAATGGGTAGACTATAGAAAAGCATTTGACAGTATCCACTTTTCATGGATAAAAGAGTGTTTAAAAATGTATAAGATACACCCTACACTGATTGAATATATTACAGTGACCATGAAACAATGGCAAACCACTTTGCAGTTAAGCCATGATAAAGGAGAAATTATTATTCCAGGAATAAAAATTCAAAGGAGGGTATTCCAGGGTAATTCTCTGTCACCACTGCTATTTTGTCTTGCTTTTAACCCATTAAGTTATCTGCTTAACAGATTAGGTCATGGCTGCAATTTGTTTCCCAAAGAAGAACAAAGTGTAAATACTTCTCATTTTCTTTTTGTAGAGGATTTAAAAACTGCATAGTTCATCAGATGAGGAACTGAAAGTTCAATTGCAAGTGGTCATAACTTTTTCAGGAGATATA
Source organism: Protopterus annectens (assembly GCF_019279795.1). Taxonomy (NCBI): domain Eukaryota; kingdom Metazoa; phylum Chordata; order Ceratodontiformes; family Protopteridae; genus Protopterus; species Protopterus annectens. The sequence goes on along the minus strand of NC_056748.1, from coordinate 644,230,617 downwards.
AGACTCATTTGGTCTTGATAAATGTGCAAAAGCAACCTTTAAAGCAGGAAAACTGCAGTACCAAGAAAACATCAGTTGTGGACAGAAATATGATATAAAAAAACTTGAACAAGAGGCAGTGTATAAATATTTGGAAATTGGTGAAGGATCAGCAATGAAACATGAACAAATGCAAATAAAACTTAGGACCATTTTAGAATACTTAAATTAAGACTGAAAACAGTGTTGACATCTAGGAACAAAATCCAAGTTATAAACCATAATCTTCATCTCCTAACTTACAGTTTTGGAGCAATTGACTGGCCTCAAAATGTGTTGGACAGGTTGGACAGGAAAACAAGAAGGATGCTTCATGCTCATCAAATGATTTATAAAAAACATTGCATACCAAGATTATATTTTCCCTGTTCTGAAGGAGCTATGGACCTCCTCGAAATTGATTACATGCATACATATCTGCCGACCTCACAAGACCCAAACACACTGAAAGTTATGTAACATGAGGAGAATAATTCTAAGATGACTTCCCCTATTAGTTTAACAGAAGTATATCGGCATCAAGCGAGAATGGAAATCAAACCAGAAGCAGATAAAAATCAGGCAGCAGCTGAATGTGCCAAAAAATAAGGTGAAAGATCAGATGGGAAGGAAAGAAATATTGATGATGCATAAATACAGTTGCAAGTATAGAAAACTCTTGGAACAACCTCAAGTTGATCAGGATCGAACTCAGGAATGATTAAGAAGAGTTGAATTTAAACCAAAAAATGAAAGCTTAATACTGGTGGCCCAAGATAGTGGACTACTTACATGTTGGTTGAACATGTAGGAGAAACAGACAAATGTAGGTTTTGTGAAACAGAATTGGAAACAGAATTGGAAACAGTTGCACATCTTGTTGCTGGTTGTGATATACTAATAGCGGAAGGACTGTATACTGAAAGGCATAATAATGTGGCAAGAGTGTTGCACTGAGGATTGTGCAAACATAATATTGAAGTGGCTGAAAACAGTGGAAACATGAGCCATAAAGTACCATAGAAAATGATGAAGTTTATATCACATGGGATCATCTATTACCAACAGTTGAAAAAACAGATGTGAGAAAAACAGATATAGTAGTCCATGAAAATAAGACAAAAGTAGCATTGATAATTGAAATGGTTACATCCAGTGATAACAGCATCTTACGTACAGAGTGACACAAAGTTGAAATACCAGGATTTTCAGGCAGAAACATGGGCGATGTGGAAGAAAGATACCCAGACAGTTCAAGTGGCAGTAGGAGCAGTGGGTCTTATAAAAATAATTTACAATCATACTTAGATATATTACAGATACATGTAACCATATGAATTGCAGAAGAAGTTGTTAATGGGAAAATTGCAGGCACTGCAAAGAGCACTTCTGGCTAACATCAAAGACTGAAACAATACTAATTTCATGAACTTTAATCATACTTTGACTGTGATGGTATTAGAAACCCAAAAGACTTGGAGAAATTAAAAAAAAGTATCTTGGCTTACAGGAACATTCACAGCATAGCAATGCTTATGCCTTGGAAGTGCTACGTTATTACCATTCTTAATCATATCTGTTGCTAACTGTGATACCACTGTACTGGCCAACTAATCAAGGAGCCTCAGTCCTCACCACTAGCACCAGTGAGGGACATACACATTGGGAGGATGACAAGTACACACACTGTAAAGTACAATTATCCTTAAGAGCACACAGAGATCACAGTCAGTCTGGGGCTGGTTTCTCCCTTTTTCTGCAGATCCCCAATAAGACACTCCACTGGCACAACTATAGAGTAGAGTCCTTAGCCAGGGTTCCAAGCCAAGTCCTCCCAACACTCTCTCTGTCCAACCAGTGCTTCATGTCCCTGCCCAAGTAGCTGACACACACACACACACACACACACACACACACACACACACACACACACACACACACACACACACACACACACACACACCGTGAGATTTGATTTATACACAAACACACACCTGGGAAAGGCTGACACAGGTTCACTAGCTATGCCCCCTTCTGCCCAGACCATAAGGTAGTTATGACTGCTACCAGTACCCCTTATCAGCTACTTTAAGGCCCTTCCCAAAGGGTGACCAATCCTACTGTGTAATATTACTATTATCTAAATGGTAAGTGTGACCAAGGCCACAGCTATTTAGGAGTGGCCTATACAGTGTCTCCAGATACATATGCAAGTACTCTAAGAGATAAAATATCTCTAAACAAATTGGCTACAATTAAAAGGTTTAAATACATGTAATAATAAGTAATAAAAGAACAAGACAGTATTCAGTAACTCAGCACAGTGACTACAGAGTTCAGAATCACAGGAAATATTTTAAAACAACATTGCAGGACAGTCTCAAATTAATACAGAAACCATCTAAACTAATATTACAATATTCCTATTTATCTCTAAAAGAAATCACCTTTTCCTAGTTACTTACTATTAGCAAGGCAGAAGTGCTGAAGATGGATGTGTCCAGATCCAAAGACAAATACAAAATGCCCAGTCTCTGAGACAGTTCCCAAATTAATAACAAAACATTACTGCTGTGTCAGCTGGATGACATCACTATTTGTCACCTGCCTTCAGTTCCCAGGCTAACAGATACCAACAGAATTTTTATCATCTCAGTGTGAAAGGTACATATCTCTCATTAGTTTGCCTAGAACTGGAAGATGTAAAACAGTTAAACACTTTTACATTTTAAACCTAGAAATTATTTCTGTTTCAAGACAATAGAAAGAAACCTCTAGCTGTAGACATCCTGTCTCCTTCAGTGAAACTGGGAGAGAAACATAATTGTAAAACAAGTCACTTATTTTCTTTTAGTTTGCAAGTTAACTCTGTTCTTTTCCAGTAGGGTACACTGTGGTTACATTCTTGAAGCTCAGTACATAACAAACAGTTCAACACACAGTTCTGCACCAGTAATTTAATATCCACGTAACATATAGTTCTCTTGCATTTGTAAGACAAGCCTATGGATCATATTAATATTCACAAATGACATACAATTATTTACAAGATTCCAGATAGCTGGGCTTGCAGCCTCACTCTAACTATAGTACAAAGATGGACCATATACTGCTCTTGCCTAAGTTAATGTATTTTAGTTTTATAAAGTATGTGACTTTATCAGTAAGGATACCCAAATATTTTGTAATCTTTATCATCTGTTTGGTGTGTCTAGAAGACTATTAACTGTTTCACAGTGCAAAACATGAACACCATTAACAGTGCCTACATTTCCAAGGTAGACAAACTATTTGGGATGTAAAAAAATATGCTAGTTTAGTTTAGCACACTGTCTGCTCCCCAGTCTTTTCAATAGTGAGATGCTTATTGTTCCATACAATTATATTTTGCATTAGTGTCTTTGATTGTGATGGGTATTACATAGTGCTAATGGCACACTGTTTGCAGCCAACACTTTTTACACTTAGCTAGTTATTTAGATGTGCAATGACTATAAGAGTTGAAAATAAATATGTAGTTTGGGACAAACCCATTTCCTTCACTAAAACTTTTTAGCCTGCATAACAAAACTGGAAATGTCTTCCTGCAAGAGTTGTAATTGCAATGCTGTTTGCTCAGTTTACAATACAGTACTAACAGTTACAAACTAGTCTAAGGGCAATATTCAATAAAGCCTACACTAAGTGTGCACAATATGTATTCAATAAAATTCTTATAAATTGTTTGTGCTTTCTAGTCAGTCAGAAAGATTACACTAAGAATACATGTAGTCTACAATTTGTGGTAACCTTTATGAATCCATGTCAATATTTAAAGCTGCAAGAATATCAGTAGGAAAACTAAAATTAAAGGAAGAAGTTGTGGATCCATATGGAGATTGAACACTGCCATATTAATGCATAAAGATTTGTTAGTATTTTTTAATTATTTCAAACAGTAATATGGAAGCTAAAAATCTATGACTAATAATGGAATTTATTACTTAGCTCTGTGCCTAGTATTAATTTGTTTTCTTATCTACATAGGTTTGTTTCTCCATATACACAGATAATGATGATATTCCTAAAATTTAGGCTTCCAAATAGATTTATTTTGATTGTGGCCTACTTGAGGATTTGAAGAATGCAATTAGTGCAATGTTGAAATCAAGGGCATATGTTTACTGCTTAAGGAGTTTCAATGTGCCTTCAGCTATCTGCAACTTGACCATAAAAAGTGTAAAGGTTGAACTCACCAATATGACATTATAGGATCATTCTTTCATTCATTGGCCATTCACTTTGTAGATTGGTGGAGAAGGGCTGGCAGTACATAACATTAAAAGACTGTGGGAATGGTTTCTTAAATTCTTGTAGCTCTCTACATTTGGCATCTCTTCCATTGCAAAATGTGAAGCATCTCTTATTGTAATTTGAGGTTCTGCAGAATAAATTACACTGCCAACGAAAACATAAACTTAATACTAAGTCTATAATACAGAACCTTAGTTGGTTGTATTGTTTTAAATCAATTTAAGGAATATAAAATAGAGTATATCAATCTTCCTATACATTTTGTAGAAAGCAAACATTTTTTCTCCTAAAATATCAGAACATTGCCATTTTCATTCTCCACATAACACAATGACAATACTACATTGCAGAAGAATGTTACATCAATTCTCCTCTAATAACTATCACAAATGTTGATATTAATCTATTACATGGTTATCTACTGTTTGTTCCATACTTGGTTTGGTTCTCCACTAAGAAAAAAAACTTGTAGAAAGAGCAGAAACCAGATCATTGGAAAGATTAGATATAAAACCAGCTAAAGCCCTGCTAGAGAATTGCAGGTTTACAGACTTCCATCTTAAAAGGGTATTTTTTGCTAGATCCATAATACAAAGAACAATGAGAATAGAAAATGATATTAAGTCTTATTACAACTAATTGTCCTCAGTTATGAACTACTCTTAGATTGTACTTCTTCCTTCAAATGTAAAAGTACTCAATCTTGAATTTCAATGCAAAAAATAATTTTATATCATAATATATAAGCAGAAAGTACATTACATAGAAAGAAATGATTAGTACAAACTGCAGCAGCATTGTTTTTAGTAACTTTATATTTGCTTCTCTGAAGCCAACAAAATAGCTACACTTTTGTTTTCAAGTCTGTTTTCCAAATGTTGCAGTTTGCCAGTTTCAAAATACAACTTTGGGGTGCATGGCCAGGATGATGGCAAGCTAACAGCACTTTTTCTGAGCTCTGCTATCTTAGTTAAATTTCTACCTGCTGTAGTTGAATGATTATTTTTAAAGTTTACCTATTATTGAAGCTTTTGGAAGACTACATTGGAATTACATTCCTGTATTATTTCAAAATTCATGTCAAATTCTAGACTGAAAGGACATCCTCATTTCATCTCTTCAGCATGAGTTACTCTAAGAATAATTTGTAAAACTCCTCAGTTAAGAAGGAATTACAATCTTTACTCTCCAGTATTCAGAATTTTTTGATTAAACTGGATAAAAAGGCTAAAAAACTTATTTTTAAGTAAAGGTGTTCAAAGCAATTTGAACAACTCAAGAAATAATTATGCATCATAAAACTCAAATTTCCAGCATACAAGAAACACTAAATGATTTAGAGGGCAGATTCTCCGAGGAAGAACACCAAATTGAGTTTCTATTAAAACAAAATACTTCTCTACTGAACAAGGTAGATGACCTTGAAAATGGATCCAGAAGGAATAATCTGTGCATTTATGGACTGCCCGAGAAGACTGAGGGTGACAATATGGTTATTTTTTTTTTTAACATCTTGGCTTCCTAATGTATTGAATCTTCTAGAATCTCTCTCATATGGAACTGAGACAGCACACAGGTCATTATTGGTTCCTTCATCTTCTAATAAACCAAATACTAATCTTAGGTCCATATCTGTTAGATTTTTTCAGTCAAGACAAAGAACTGTTATTGAAAACTGCATGGACAAATTCACTGATTAAATACAAGCACTCTTTAATAAGATTTGACAATGACTATTCATCCACAGTTGTTTTGAAACAAAAATAATTCTTTCCTTTAATAAAAGAACCGAAGAAAAAACAAGTCAGGATGAATTTACTGTTACAGATAAACTGAAGGTCTTTTTGTTGGATGGTATAAAAATCTTTGACTCCTTAGATAATGCTGTTTCCTATCCAATGTCTAATAACATTTTAGACCAAGTAGAAGGAATAGATTGGACCAGTGCATCTTTAGAGAAAGACAAGCAAGGAAAAATGGATGGAAAGATATAGATCAAAAGAAGAAGAAAGTAAAAGACAAATGATTCTAAAATATTTATTTTTCTTTTTGCAGCTCTTTCATGGTCATATAAAGGTAAATGTTTTCTTTTTATCACTATCATTATTTGTTCCATTTTAGAACTTCTTAATATGCAGTGAAATTCTATTATTATCACTTAAATTATGATAATATGTACATAAGAAATAAAATCAAACATTGCCTGTATCACTGCAAGGATATGTGGTAGACTATATACATTAACATGTTAAAATGTTTCTATCATAGGGGGATGCATGGCCAAGGTGCCAAGGAGTTGGCTGCACTTTCTTATTGCTCTGCCTGAAATTATTTTTTCTGACTGGATTTTTCTATTTTAACTCAAAGAATTAAAGAATTTTCCCACAACTACTCATCTTGATATTGTGAACAACTTTATCAGAAGACATCGTATTTTTTTCAATTATTTATCAACATATTCCCTGTCAGAAGTTCTGTCACTAGTTATAGACTGAAACAGCTATGAGTCACTTGAAGACATCTCTACAAGACAGCACTATGAAAAAGGAACTTCAAGCAATAATTACCGGCATTCAAGATCTTTCTATAAAAATGGATAATTTAGAGAAGATTATGGAAAATATGAAGAAAGAAAGTAAAAAACAAATTGATGACTTAAAGGAAATTATTACCTCTCACTCTGACCAAATAGCAGCTATAGAAGAATCAGTAAATGAAATAGATGGCAGGCAAATGGAAAATGATAACCAGATAAAATTTTTACTAAAACAAAATAACCAGTTACTAGAAAAGGTGGAAGACCTAGAGTGTAGATCCAGAATAAACAACATTAGGATCTATGGAGTTCCAGAGAAAATGGAAGGAAATAATATGATTCTCTTCCTAAACGATTGGCTTTCAAAAATATTAAACCTCACTGAAGCTTTATCTTTCGGAATCGAGAGAGCCCACAGGTCCCTGTCATATACACTTGCATCAAGAAACTCAACTGCTGTGAGATCCACCATCATAAAATTCCTATCTACACAAGACAAAGACTTAATACTAAGAGCTGCATGGTCAGGAAATCCAGTTCAAGTCAATGGGAAAAATTTAAGATTTGACAATACTTCCACTTCCACTGTGATCACAAAGTGAAAAGCATGTGTCCCACTTATTAAAAACTTAAAAAAAGCCAACATTAAAGCCCAGATTATGTTTCCAGCCAGAATCAAAATTACCCTTTTGGATGGACAAAATATATTCAATTCTCTTGAAGAAGCATCAACCTTTGTGAGGAAAAGCAACTTACTTGAGAAAGTAGAAGAAACGGACCTTTCTTTGCCCAGTCTGGAAAGACAAGCTTCTAATGGTAAAATACCTACAGCTGACAAATCTAGTAATAAGCTTAAGGGGAAATGGTATAAAAACCAGCACTCTCAAAACTTAACAAACAACATATCTGAAAACTCAGAGTACAAATGGAATCATAAGGTACAAACTTTCTACTTATGTATTAAACATATATATACTTAAGCTTACTTTCTTCTTTATTACTTTTCTCTATATCTCAATCCTGCTCTCCTTTTTCTTTTCCTTCCTTTGTTTTTCATTCTTTTCCTTTTATGTTGCATAATAATATATACAGTTGCTAAGTACTTCAATATAAACAAACTTGTTCAAATATTTATTTAAAAATAAGCTGCAGTAATACAAACACCTTACAGCAAACATTTATAATGCAGGCTATGCATTACATCAATGGTACCATATAATTGCTAGCCAGTACTTATTGATATTTTTCTTTCCTATCCATTCACACTGTTCTATTAATCTCACAGATGCAGTCAGTAACTGACAATAGCCTTCAAATAACAGCTTCACACAGTATACAAATGATACACACTACTTCCATTTAAACTTATTACTATTAACACACTATACCCATCATATAAAGTTATAATATGATTTCTATACAAAGTATGCATCTGTTGTAACCATACAAACATTCCACACAGACTTTTGACTCTATAAATCAACATGAGATAGATATCAGAAATGTCTTTATTTAATATGTAAATAGTGCTAATTTTATATTAAAAAAGCAAGTTAAAGTTGAGGGAAGTGGAAGGGGAAAGAGGGCTTTAAAATGTATAGATTTACCATTCAAAAAGAAGTATTTTAAACATTCTACTGTATGATTTACTTAACTCTCTCTGCCTGTTTTTTTTTTTTTTTTGCTATGCATGAGAGCAATACAAGATTTTTAGCACAATTTACTTGTTTAAATTACCTTTATGCTGCATTTTGCAGCCAAGCATTCATAAAGCTTCAAAATAACTCTTTCTCAAGCCTAGAACACTTCCTGCTTGTTTGTAAACTGATTACATCACTGTAACAGCATGAATAGATGTGCAGTGTGACCTTTGACCCCTCAGCACGCTTAGATGATGTTATCTGAGGAGAATAAGGAAGTTAATGCCACAGAATCGCCGAGAATAAAAGGACTATCAAGAAATGAAAGGATTTGCTTTATGTAAGTGCTAAATGCTGCACATTGTTATAGAAAATGTTTTTCTTAATGGTAAATGATATTTTGACTTTGTTAAAATGCATATTCAGTGTTTTAATCACTTGTAATAATGCAGATATTTAAACAAGCACTTAATTGAAGTTTACAGACAGGTTTGCAGAAAGGCTTTTATGTGTTCAGTTAATGAAAATATTTAACATACAGAAATAATTTTTTGTCTATTTTTCTCCTTTTCTTTTTATGACAATTATTGTGCTTTCTTCAGTTCAACTGACTTACCTATATCCCCAGTTTGATGAAAGTAAGATATGTATGCTTTTAAAAGACTAAGATTCTTATTTAACTACAATCTGTAGAAAAGTACAAGCTCTTATAAATTTACAGAGAGAGTTACTTACTAGTTTCTAAATACCTGTTTTGTTTTCTAGCTTTAATAAATAGCCTTTTTGAGCATATCTTATTCTAAGATATATATGCATAGGTCAGTCATCATGAACTTTTGTATACATTTGTAGTTCATATACATTGTTCTATCTAGGTATACATAGGTATGGCCCTATATGACTGGCACACAACCACCCTTACATTATGCACCTAGATATGTGCACTTCTTCCATTTTGTTGTGATCACTCTTACACATGTATTGAGATATTTCTATTGCTGACAACAATTTTGCAACCTGCTACATTATGTTTGCATAACAGTATATATGGGTCCGAGATATTCAGGCCTACTTTACTTGTGTATCTATAGCATTTGCTGCTCAACTGTTGCATATTACTGTGTTGTCTGTGCCATTTATACACATACATGTTTATAGTTGTCCTTAATACAGTATCTACAGAAGTCAGGTATTAGTAATTTCTTTCCTTGTTCTTGCCAGAACTTGAAATACCTGTTCTCATTAATTCACAGAGAGAGTCGCTTCCTAATTTTTGGATAGCTATTGTGTTCTCTAGTTTAATAGCTGTACATTTATGCAATACTTAAAGAAGACAAGATGTTTAAAATACAAAAAGATTATAGTCCCCCTAGTTATATTTTTCAGACAATGTAGGCTTTCATTTCATATGGTTGCATGATTTGTTTCACACTCTCGCATGAGATGCTCCCTTTGTAAAGTTTGTTTCCTGCTTGTGTTAGCATGAGATTCTGTCAGATACTTAAGTCACTTCTCGCATTTCAAAACATTAGTAAATGATCTGCTGACTCCACAGACTGCTAACAGACATAATTTTAGAGATATATTCTACTCAACATCATCCCACTTTTCTAATGAAAGAAAATAGTAACATCACATAGATGCAGGCTATTGAGCTAAGTACAGATTTAAGTGATTTGCCTAATTTTAATGTTTATCTGAAATCTTAATAGCTTTTACTTAAAATTGTTGATAGTTCCATGTTTTTTTTTATTTTTATTAAACCTATCTGAAAAATTCTTTAGACTCATAGCTAAACATAAGCTACCTAAAGGCATTACTATCCATCTACTCCTGTAATAATACACATAGGTCTTTTGTTTTATGATAACTCTCTGATTTGGTTGTACAAAGATAATTACTTCTAATATACATAATGACCACAAATAATATATTAACCTTAATTTCACACATTTTGATATTTTACTATTCAAATCAGTAATAATTTTAAGGAGTAGCCCTCTATTTTTTTCCTATTTTTCCTCACTTCTCATTACATTCTGTACAGTTATTGTAATGGCAGTAGCACAGAACAAATGAAGATTACTGTTCTTAGGATGGATGAAGGTGGTTTAGATGAATTTCTCATCAAACCAGGAATTAAATATTCCATGTTTAGACTTGTAAATAGTTTTAAATGTTTTACAGTTATACTCAGCTTTCATGTTATGTTCATAACAGAATCTTTACTAAGACAATCTATAGGAATGTTTTCTTATAAATGTATGTCCTTAAATGTAAATGGACTCAACAACCCTATAACAAGAGGAAGCTTAACCAAATATTTGAAAACTAAAAAAGTAGAGATTGCATTCTTGCAAGAAACTCATATAATAGAAGAAGATTTGAATAGGATGTCTTTCAATGGCTAGTCTATACTTGCAGAATCTTATTTTCAGACCAAAAGAAGAGGCACCATGATATTATGGAGGAAAACACTACCAGTACCTAAAATAATTGACACCTATTCAGACAAAAATTGCATGTTCTGCTTAATTATTCTAGAAATAAATAAAAAACTAAGCACATTAGCCAACACTTATTGGATACCCGTTATTGGTGCTGCAACAGCAAATAAATATCTTGATTTACTTGCAATCAAATCTAAAGGAGAAATAATATATGCAGGTGATTTTAACTGTATTCTTTCTAGAGGTGACACTACTAAATATGATAATTTTAAGATATCTGCACCTGCTAAAAGACTGAACAACTTCATCAATAATTCAAATATAAGAGATATTTATGAAAAAATAGCACCCACATCCCTAAAATACACACATTACTCATACAGATTCAGTACACAAATTACCATTGATAAGGTATTGGTTACAGATTATTCATTCTCAAAAATTTTAAAAAAAAGTTTTCATTAGCTCATGTCTAATGTCCAACCACAACACTATTTTCTTTAAAATCAACATGAAATCTAGTCATCTAGTATATTGGCAAAGAATACCAGTATACATTGTTAAACTAATCGGGTTTAAAGAATGGTTACTGAAAGAAATTAAAATATTTCTATACATAAATGACAATGATAGTATTTCTAAAGTTATTGTCTGGAATACGCTTAAATCTTACTTTTTTGGTAAAATCAAAACCTGGTACCTAAACAAACAAAAGGAATGGGATAGTACTCTATTGGAAATACAATCAAAAATTGATAAACTAAAAATAAATCTGAATAATAGACATAAATGCAAATACAGAACTGAAACAATTAAACCTTGATTACATGGGAATTCTTAATCACAAAGTGGCAATTAATTTAGAATTACATTCTTACTCTGTTACCCCAAAAAACATGCATAGATTAGCTGTTAAATCAAAAAATGTAACCAATGTCAAACATATAAGGGAAATTGTTGATGAAACTAAAAATAAAACTAAAATTGTAACAGATTTAGAAGAAATTCTTGAGACTTTCAGGAAGCATCATGAATTGATAAATAGCACAAATCCAAATATTAACAACACCGACCTAAAAGAAAACTTCTTAAATGAGAGCATAGGCAATAAACTATCAATAGAACAGAATACCAAACTTCTCAAACCAGTAACATTAAGTGAACTAAAAGAGAGGATTTTAAAGTCTTAAGAATAATAAAGTTCCAGGATTAGATGGATTAATAGGAGAAATTTATAAAGTACTCACAGACAATACATTAAAGATACTTTTAGAAGCTTTTGAGGAATTTAGAAAAAAGACACTCATTCCCTTCCTGGAAATATGCCATGATTTACCCTATCCTAAAACATGACAAAGGCTCCAAAATAGTAACTTCGATTTAATCCCACTTCACTATTAAATGTGGATTATAACATTTTTACATCAATATTTGTTAACAGATTAACAGATTAAATCAACTGATGCCCAACATAATAGGTGATGATCAAACAGGCTTCATCCTAAATAGAAGCGTACAAGACAGTGTTATCAGGCTCCTTTCCTTAGTAGATCATGCTAACAAGAAAAAAAAGAACTATCAATTATTAGCCTAGACTTAAACAAGGCTTTTGACTCTATACATTGGTCTTATTTATTTAAAGTATTAGAAATATATAACTTCTCCCCTAATTTTATTAATATAATTAACAGACTATATGTTAACTCAATATCATACATCAAAATTGGTGCTTTTTATCAGGTCTGCTCAACATCCTAAAAGGTACTAAACAAGGCTGCCCACTCTCCCCCCTTATTATTTGCCCTATCAGTAGAACCTCTAGCTAACTACATAAGAACAAATTCTAATATAAGGGAATTTTCTGTTAGTCCAAATTGCAATTGTAAAATACAACTTTTTGTAGATTCCGTTATAAAATCATATAACAAAATCCATGCAAGTTTTTGAAGAGGTTTCAGGCCTAAGCTTTAATCACACCAAAACAGAAACATTATTAATAAATAAAAAAGCAGACATTTTATTAAGAAAACACAACAATTTTAACTGGGCAAATGACACCCTTAAATATTTAGGAATATACATAAAGTCAAGCTGGAATAATACTTTAAAAACAAACTATAAATACCTATTATCCACAGTTAAGGAATTTTTAAATAGATGGAATAAAAATGTATTTCACAATAGAAGAAAGTCTGTCATTAATAAAAATGATCATATTACTTAAAATGTTGTTCTATTTCCAAACTCTAATTGCCTCCCCATCCAAAATGTTAATGAAGCAACTAAACTCTATGTTAATAAATTTCCTATGGTTTCCTCAAAAGCCAAGAATCAGCCATGCTTGGCATTATCAAAGCTGGAAAGATGGGGGAATAGCATTACCAAATTTAGAACTTTATGCGGAATTGACTATACTTAATGTGATGAGTCAATGGTTAAACTACAAATATATTTCTAACTAGAAAAATCTCCATGTAAGTATATTATTATTTGACATAGCTACAACTATTGACAATAATATATTCTCAGAAAATAAAAACATCTTCCTTGTTGTCAAAGACCATTTCTATGGGTCGTGGCCAAGGATGAACACAGGATAGCAGCAGATTTCTTCAGCTCCACCAATTTCATTACATTGACAGGAATTAATTACTTCAAAAATTAATTTTTGAAGTAATCTCCTTTCTAAATATGTTTGTTTTATATAGTTCTTGAACTATATCTAAAAAAGAAAGGAAATCTTAATAATATTCCTGTCAGAAATTACTTTGGAAATTTTCCTGTCAGTTTATCAGTCTGAAATGAGTTCCAGTAAGACAAATTCTCAAGACTCCAGCATCAAGAAAGAACTTCAGTCTCTGATAATTATAGTCCAGCAACTTACTGCTAAGATGGATAAAATGGATACTAAAATAGACACTTTCATAGAAAAAACTACAAAACAAATAGACTTGTTACATATGGACTTGCAACAACAGAAGATCCAGATGACAGGCATAGAAGAAGCTGTGAATGACATGGAAAATAGAATACAAGAAGATGAAATCAACATTGAGTTTCTGCTGAAACAAAATACACATTTACAAACAAAGCTGGATGACCTGGAAAATAGATCTAGGCACAATAACATTAGGATTTTTGGACTGCCAGAAAATATTGAAGGTAACAATATTACTTCTTTTTTAACAACATGGCTCCCTAAAACTTTAGATTTACCAGAAGCATTCTCTTTTGGTATCGAAAGAGCACATAGATCTATAGCTAATACTAACTCTAACAAAAACTATCCTAGATCAGTTATAGTTAGATTTCTATCATCTTTTGATAAAGAGATGGTTCTTAAATCTGCTTTGGCTAAAGCTCCTGTTAAGATTAATGAAACAACTGTGCGTTTTGACAATGACTATTCTTCCATGGTATTAG
>NC_056748.1:644128757-644211257 GCF_019279795.1 Protopterus annectens | reverse complement strand
TATAAGTTCAGCATTTGATTCAGTAAGTTGGGACTATCTGTTTACCTTAATGAAGCACACAAACTTCTCGGATGCATTTGTAAATCTAATTGAACATTTATACAAAGGAATGTTGGCTTATATTAAGGTAGGAACATATGTTTCACAAAAATACCCATTCTTAAAGGTACAAAACAAGGATGTCCACTTTCTCCACTATTATTCACTTTAGTAATGGAGCCTTGGGCTAATTTGATCAGAAACAGTACTGACATAGAGGGTTTTGAAATAGATGAAAATACAACATCCAAAATTCAACTTTTTGCAGATGATGTTCTAATTACATCAGCAGGATCTAATTCTTCTATACAGTCTCTATTTGATAACATGATGAATTTTAAAAGTATTTCTGGTTTAATATTCAATGAAGAAAAAACTAAAATACTACCTATATATACACGAAAAAATATTCTCATTAGTGATTTTACTAAATATGTACCAAATTCAGGTCAGATAACTTATTTAGGTATAATACTATCTAAAGATATTAAATCTATTATATATAATAATTATAATACCTGTTTTCTTAATATACAAAATCTTTTTAATACCTGGAATAATATGTTGTTTACTATGGAGGAGAGACTTACAATTATTAAAATGATAATATTCCCCAAGATTTTATACTTAATACAATCAATAATACTTCCACCTACAAAAATAATTATCAAGAAACTGAACACAATAATGTTAAATTTCTTATGGGCACCTAATAGACCTAGGATTGCATTAAAGAAACATACTAATAGCTAGTCTCAAGGGGGTATTTCTTTTCCAGACTTTAATTTATATACTATCTCTTCTATTGTAAAAGTTATTACTTTATTAATAGATCAGTCATATGTCACAAAATGGAAAGATTATTGGGAGCTAATTAGTATACACTTCATGAAAATCTCCTTAACACATAAAAATATGATTGTAAATAACTCCATGTTATGGTTACTAAAGCAATTTTGTACTTCACCTATTACACCTAAACATATGGTTTGTTACCCATTAAATATTATTATTAGTTATCGTAACTTTATATTCATGCACCCTAAGTATAGGGAATGGAATTTTATTGTATTTCCTATAATGTATACTCAGGGTATGCTTTTGTCATCTACTTCTGAAGGAACTCATTTAGCTATAGATAATGATCTAAAGTACTGGTATCAGTTGATATCTGATAATAAAGTTAAAAATCTAGATTTCTTAAAACAAGAATTTGATCTAAGAGAAACTTGCTGGTTAGAGGTTCAGACCTTTAGACAACATCTCATTAATAAAATATATTTAATGTCTATAACTGTTAAAGAATCTATTCCAACACTGATTGATTACTTGATATTAAATTTACAACATAAAGTTTCTGATAAAGGTAAACTTTCATACATACATAAAGTTATCAGACAAGAAACTTTTTACAGTGTAGATTCATACTGGAATTATTTCACTTCTATTAATGGGGACCCACCAAATCAACAAGATAAACAATATATATTGGAATCTGCTTATAGAACTACGTCTTCCATTGTCTGGAGACTTTATACATGGAAATTTTTACATAGATCTTTTATACACCTTTGATGATGAATAAAATAAATAATAAAGATAATCTATGTAAGAGATGTAATGTAGAAATTAATGCTGACTGGGCTCATATGTTTTATGACTGTATAAAATTGAAAGAATACTGGAAGTCAATTAATGAATTTTTGCAGGCTCTTTTTACAGATAATTTCATTATTTCTAAATCTCTTATATTATTCAACACACCTGTACCTCAAAGTGTTAAAAGGTTAAGCTTCCCTTGTTATGGTCTATTCTAGCAGTGGCTAGGAAAATAATAACTAGAAATTGGATTTCAGATACACCTCCTTCGTTTAATGAATTTAAAAATGTTATGAATATAGTGTGCCATATGGAAATAAACACAATTAGGACTAGAACAAATAGAAAAACATCTTATTTTATTGTATGGGATAATTTACAAAATTTGTTAAAAAAAATTTAATTTCAATAGCATGGTATTTTAGTTTAATTAATTGATCTGATTGTAGTGGATGTCTTTGTAAATACTTTAGTTGTTTTGTTGAATATTATAATAATACCTATTTTTAATTACTTATATAAAATTGTTATGATATTTCTCTTATATGTTAAAACAATAAACCTGTTTTGAAAAAAAAGACCATTTCTACAATACAAATAAGAATAAAAAAACTCTTTTTTCATTAATTATATATTACATCATTTTAAAAAGATAATAAACAAAAATCATATGATAAAAAGCTTAATATTTTTAATATTTCCCATAGCATACACAAAGGCATGTCTTGACTCTTTCAATATACCTAAAATAAAAGTAATGGAAGAAAATGTTTTAGTTTTCTGTCACCAATTTCTATGTCATAAAAATATCCACAAACCATGTTCTCTTATGGCCAGATATAACATAAAGAATAACAACTGGTTGAACATACAAATATTTAGAGAATATATAGTTAATGAATTTAAAAATTGTCATATCACCAACACAATACCTATACCTAAAATACTTTCTCTTCTTTGTGAAATAAACACTTTGTATGTTAATAATATTATCTCATTGTCAAGTATATATAAATCTTTAAGAACTAATATACAAATCCCAGATGACTCCTTATAGAATTTCACAGAAAGAATAAACAAATCCATTTTTTCAGATAGTGATAAAGAATTAGTACTTAAATCAATTAACAACACAACGTCATCCCCTTCTTGGAAAATCTTCACTTGGAAATATATCCATAGGAGCTTTATTACCCCACATAAGATGGATTTGATATAAAAATAATCTTAATAAATGTTGGAGATGTGAGGAAATACTTTGCGCAGACTAGGTACACATGTTTCTTACATGTAAAATACTAACTCCATTTTGGATAGAGTTCAGAAATTTCATAAAAGCCTTGTGGTTGGACAAGTGTGAAGTATCTGACTCATTATTACTGTTCAATGCACCTATACCAACACATATCCCCAAAATACAGGTGCACCTTCTTTGGTCCTTACTTGCAATTGCAAGAAAAATCATTATGTCAAATTGGAAGTGTAAAAAAAATCTTATCATTTACAACTTTTTACTATTAGCTAAACTTGTATGCAATATGAAGTTGCAAACTATTTCAGATAGAACTACTAAGATAACACATAAGAAATTAACTTGGTTAAAGCTTGAAAAATTACTAAAAATCTAATCACAACAATGATATTATATATGTTATGGACATTGTAAATAGTTATCGTTTCATGTTATGATGTTTTTAAGACATATATTGTGTATATTTATATGTCATATTTCTTCTTTATTTTATTTCATGAAAATCAATAAAAAATATTTTAAAAAAGTTTCTATCATATATAACTTTATTAGAAATTAATGGTCGCTCTAAATGCTTTCCCTTATGAATGTATTGTTAAATGCTTATACTACTTTGAATATTTACATTTGTTCTCGGTAACTATATGATGAACAAAGTTTTTACAAGTCCATTTCTGAAAAAAAATTCTGCTACAATCATTTTTATTTACATGATATTTATTTCCCCCTGCTTTTGCTTCTTTTATTTTCTTATTTTATTGTTCTGTTGTTTTATTTTATCATTAATGGTTGTTGTGAGATGTTATGAATGAATGAAATTAATGTTATTGTCGGGATTTCATGTTGGTGTGTTTTGAGACTTACCTTTGCTTTCACTTTCTTTTCAGTGTGATTGAATTAGTTTGGAGTTATCTAAAATATAGCCTAACACTGCTCAAGCTCGGGCTATACTATGAAATCTTAACTTGATTATTTACTTGTTTCTAAGCTTCCTGCTGAAGTCACAAGCTAATTTTTATGGTTTTATGGTTTAATCTTATTTTGTGCTGTAAATCCATTGTGAATTTGTGATAAGCTTCAGAACAGGAAGAACAGCTTATGAGTGATGTAATCAGCAAGTGCAAAGGTTGCTGGTAAGCTGTTTTGGTTCCCATGCTTGTTAAAGTGATAGTTACACTAATTTTTCAAATAACACTGAACATTAGTGTTTTGTTAATTTGATCTGAACTTCTTTTTTTTTTAGCAAACCGGAACAAAACTGATAGACTTTAAGTCTGTTTTTTTTTTTGCACCTATAACACAGACTTCATATTTTATTTAAAAATAAAGGTTCTTTATTGAGAATTTTGTAACCAGCAAAAATATCAATATAAATAATACTTTACTTGCACATATACAATACTAATCAACATCTTAGTAGATAGACTGAATATTTCATGGTCTCAATAAACTTTTGTAATATTTTTAATTTAATGCATAAAGCTGACAGCTTCCTAAAGTTAATGTCAGTCATTTATGGTTTATCTGACATGCTGTTATGATGGCAAAAGACTTTTCTTAATGACTGTTATTTTACATTTAAAGCTGCATTATGATATGGATGGTTTAGTTACAGAATACGAATGAGAACTTAAAAGCTTGTTAAACATAATTTCAACTATTTTTCATTAACAGCAAGAGGGAAAGTACTTCTGAAAACATGGCTTTAATATATGTTCTGACTGATTTTCTGAATGTCATTCCTGAAAAGGGAAAACAGATTAATGCAGTTTTTTTTTTCTTTTTCTTTTCTGCTTAATCTGGATTGAGTTTGTCTTGGTAAATATAATGTAACTTTTAATGGAGTCTTCAATGACTTTACTGTATATAATTATTGCTATTTTTATATGGTAGTTAACTTATACTAACATTATATTTTTATAGTATATAGTTAAGCAACCACATACTAGTGGGCTTAATTTGTTAATTAACATGTTAACATATTTATAGAATTTATTTTTCTAAGAAGTTACAATATATGGACTTCACAGGACTTTGTAATTTTACATTTATATGAATTTGAAAGTTTTATACTCAGTAGAATAAAGTTATTAATATATATTTTTAATCATTATGCATAACTTATGAGTTAAATTGAATTAATGAGTTACTTTCTGTATAATGTAAATACTTACGATAGCTAGAGTGAGAAATTACTTTGGGTATAAGTGTATAGGGAATGCTTGGATAGTAATGCTATTCAAGAGTGGGATTGTATACCTCATCATCTGTTTGGGTTGATTGTTAAAGTTTTATTAATTTTATATTTAAATATTTTTTCATTGTGTATCTACCATTATTATAGTTCTTTAAAAAGAAATTATAAATAATTTTCTTTAATAATAACTATGTTTTCAGAAACATCAAAAACTGTACATGGCTAATTATGTCTCCAATAACAGCATATGTATAAAGTATATTTCTATAAATGTCAACAGTTTTAAACAATAACACCAAAAGGAGACGTTTATTCAAATATCTTAAAATGTTTAATGCTTAGGATGTTTTTTTTCAAAGGAAACACATGTATTACAAGGTGACATAAACAGACTGAATTCTAATAATTAATCAGCATTCGTTAGTTCTCACTACAAACAAAAAAGGGGGTATAACAATTTTATGGAAGAATACTGTTTTAGTGCCAGTTAGAAGTTCATATTATGATAACATTGGGATGTTCTACTTAGTATCTGTGAAAATAAATTGAAAGATTTATACTTTAATTAACGTTTATTGGATACCTGGATTATGAGTTAAAGTAGTTAAAATCAGTTTTAAGATATTATACAGCACTCTAAAGGCACTTTAATACTGGCATGGCATTTTAATTGTATCTTGGATGATAAAGACACCAATACAAAAAGCTTACGTAGAAAGCCAGTTACATCAAAGGCATTAACTGACTTTATTGATATAGCTGGTATTAAAGATATAAATGAGTTTGCTGATCCAAATTCACTTTTCTTCACACACTTTTCACATCAACATGATACCTATTCAAGAACAGATAGAGTATACATCTCAAGAGATATAGTTGCTAAATTAGATAAAGTTAAAGTGATTACTTGTCCTTTGCCTGACCATGATGCCATCAAATTTCACTTGGAAATGAACACAAAACAAAGAGTAACTACCACTAGAATACCATCTTATATAACTAACTTAAAGGACTTCAAGGAATTTTACTCTAAAGAAATACATAATTTTCTAAATATAAACCTTATGCCAGATGTCTCAGAAATATATGTTTGGGATTCTCTGAAGTCATACATATATGGCAAAGTGTTAACTTGGATTATTAATAAGAAAAAAACAATGGAATAAAGATTTACTGGATTTATAAGTAAACCTTAATAAATTAAAGCTAGAGATTCAAAAAGGCAATAATAATGTAATGAAAGAACTTGAAGACATGAATAAAAAATATCAAGAAAATTTGCATAATAAAACTATGATTAATTTAGAGAAGATTAAATTAAGATCTTATACTATGAACCCCCAAAAATCAAATAAGTTTAGCAAACAGACCCAGGAAAATTATTAAAAGTAATCAGATAAAAGAAGTATTTATACCAGAAGCTAGGAAGAAAGTTTTAGATTTAGAAGGTATTTTAGAAGCTTTCAAGAAACATTTTAATGAAATTAATTCACAGCTTTCTGAAATAGAACCTCAAAGTGTAATCAAATCCTTTTTTTAGGAAACATATTAAAAATAAACTACTAGAAGATCAAATAAAGTTATTAGATAAGACAATCACAATGACAGAGCGTAAATCACAAATTAATAAACTGAAATTAAATGAAGATCCTGGTACTGATAATATAATTCCTGAAATCTATAAATTATTAACTAATGAAACTTTAGTTTTATTATTAAGAGTGTTTTCTCTAGTTAAAGAAAATAAATTCATACCCCTGTCCCGGAAATATACATTAGTTTCTCCAATTCTGTAACCAAAGAAAGATGCAAAAGACTGTTCATCTTATACACCAATATCACTTTTAAATGTAGCTTACAAGATGTTTATGGCAAGTCATGCCAACAGAATCAAACAATCCATGCCTCAACTGAGAGATGAAGACCAATCTGGTTTTATAAAGGATAGAAATACATATAATAATATAAAAGGAATCCTGACTTTAACAGACTATGTTAATATCACAAAAGCTAGCATGATCTTAGTGAGTTTAGATATCAACAGTGCCTTTGATTCAGTTAATTGGGACTATTTATTACTGAGTTTTAAAGAATATGTTTTTTCATAAAATGTTATAAGTTTAATTAAAATGCTGTATGAAAAATCTCTAGCTTATATCAAGATTGGATCATCTACATCCAGTCCTATTATAATCAATAAGGGCACAAAACAGGGATGTTCCTGTGATGCCCATGCACAGACCCAGCAGTCAAGGAGCCTCAATCCTTACCACTAACACCAGTGAGGGGTGTCCACATTGGGAAGGATAACAAATACACACACAGTAAAGTACAATTTCCCCTAAGAGCACACAGAAATCACAGTCAGTCTGGGGGCTGGTTTCTCCCTTTTTCTCTTGATTCCCAATAAGACTCCCCACTGGTACAGCTTTAGGGTCCAGATCTTAGCGTAGTGGTCAAGATAAAACCTCCAGCACCCTCTCTGTCTGTCCAACCAGTGCTTCATGTCCCTGCCCAAGTAGCTGATACACACACACACACACACACACACACACACACACACACACACACACACACACACACACTTTGAGATATGAGTTATATACAAACACACAGACACTCCTGTGGAAGGCTGGCACAGGTTCTCTAGCTATGCCCAATCTACCCAGACTATATGGTAGTACCACTTGCCATCAACCACTGATATTAGCTACTAATAAGGGTCTTACCAAAGGGTGTCCAATTATTACTGTGCAACATCATTATCCAATTAGTAAGTGTGACCAAAACTTTTTAAGGCTTACTGGAGTGGCTTGGCCAGTATCACTATATACATGCAATGTACTCTAGAGCTTAAATTATCTCCATACAAAACAGCCACAGTTGAAAGGTTTAAAAATATTTAATAATAAATAATAGGAACACAAGACAATACTTCTTACTACAAAAGTGCTAGTCAAGAGTTCAGAGATCACAGGAAAATGCTTAAAATAATACAGTAGAATAGTTCTGACATCAGTACAGAAAACAACTAGTCTAATCTTCCTATTTCCTAGCTATTTCTAAGAGAGAGACACTAAAGTCTAAGATCCTACTTACATACAGAGCACAGGCAGAGTGCTGGTGAGTTGCATGTTCTCAAGACAAATGCAAAATGGTCTCTCTTTCTGTCTCTGAGAAAGTCCTTTAAATTGATAATACAATGTCTCTGCAAGCAAACAACAGATGGGGCAAATATTTGTCCCACTCCCTCTTAAACTGGTCTGCAAATTCCAGTAGCATGGACTTGATTGTAGATTTTAACCTCTCAACAAGGCCATTAGTCTGGGGATGGTAGGAGTGGTCTTCAAGTACTTCACCCCACAGTACCTCCACAGACAAGCCAGCAGGTCTGACATGAAATTGGCACCTCTGTCAGTCTGTATTTCTTTTGGGAAAACTACCCTGCTGAAATTCTCTAACAAAGCATTTGACGCATTTTCTGCCTCAATGGAGGACAAAGTCATTGCCTCAGAATATCTTGTAGCATAATCCACTACCACTAAAATATACTTTTTCCCTGTGGAACTTGGGCTACTCAGAGGCCCCACAATACCCAGAGCTACCCTCTGAAATGGCTCCTCAATCACAGGCAAATGCATCAAAGGAGCTCTCACCTTGTCTCCTGCCTTGCTTACCTTTTGGCACTGCTCACAGGTCCTGCAGTACCCTGTTACATCTCTGGAAATTCCAGGCCAATAGAAGTTCTGCATACTATGTCTCTATGTACATTTTATGCCCATATGACCTGCTAAGGGAATATCATGGGTTATGGCTAGAAGTACCAGATGGTAGGCTCTAAGTTATTCCAACTGCTGTATTCTCTCAGCTTCTAGCCCTCCCTCAGGGGTCCACTCCGTATACAGTAACCCTTTGTCTTAGTATACAGATTCCCCCTTCCTTTGAGAATCAGGTGCTTTACTAGCTACCTGTCTCAGGCCTTGCAATGTAGGGTCTGAGAGCTGAGCCTGTCTCAACTCTCTCTTTGTAACCCTTCCCAGCTCCCCTTCCACAGGAGGTCTGACATCCTCTGACAGTGGTGCCTCACTGTCAGCCTGGGTACTACTACTTACCTCTACCTTTTCAGTCACTCTGTCCAAGGGAACATCAGCACCCACAAGCAGCTGTGGCTTACCCTCAGTCTCACTGCTACAGTGTAGCTCCCTCCCTGAAGTAACCACCTCATCTGTCCTGGCTGGAAGTATGCAGTCTGTCTGGGTTGACCCAGGCTACCAGACCCACATGCTTGTCTCCTAGCCTGACTGCATGTAAATGCATAAGTACCTGGTACTGCCTCATCCAAATCCTTCCCTATTAGGACATCTGCAGGATGGTAGTTTGGTACCCTTGCTGTCTCAAGACAACCTACTATTGGCATTTTGTCTTTCCCACTTACTGGCTCTCTCACCTTTTGTTCCCCACCTTGCCTCCATGGACAATCTGTATGCTACATGGCCCCACTGGTTGCATTCAAAACATTTAACCCTAGGTCCTGGATGTGTACATGGGCTAGTGGCTTCCCCTACTATTGGCAGATTCTGTTTGGGCAGTCTGGGCTGCCCACCATGGGTTCCTTTAGACCCATGAGCAGTACTGGGGTCCGTTTCCTGGGCAGGGATGCTCTGCTTGCTAGGTATAGGTCTCTCTTCTTCCCCAACTCATCTGAAATAGCACATTATCTATCAAATAACCAGATTCTCATGTCCTCAGGGAAAGTGCTAAGGGCTTGTTCCCTCACCAAAAGGTCTGCCAGCCCTTAAAAAGTGGAGACCTGACATCCACTCACCCACCTATGAAAATAAGTGCTCAGTTCAGCAACATATTCGTACAAACTTTCATCTGCCTTGCATCTATGCTTACAAAACTTTTTCCTATAAGTTTCAGGTGTTAGTTTAAAAAATTCTAACAAACAGTTTTTAACAGCAGTACAGCTAAAACAATATCAGACATTTTGGACAAAATAGTTACAGCTTTACCATGGAGTAAGGGGGTCAGGAACCATACCCAGAGCCTTTGGTCAACATCATACTGTTTACATTCCCTCTCAAACATATGAATGAAACTATCAAAATTATCCCCCTCTGTAAACTGTGGAAGAAATTTACTGAACTTTTGTGCTTCTGGGTCCAGTTACTCTCTACCCACTACCTCCATGACTCTGGTGAAGAGTCAGCATCTCCTTTTCATGCTACCTCTACCTTTCCTCCTCCTCAGCTTCCAGGCATAGCAGTTTCTCATTCTCCTCAGCTTGTAAACATCTCAGTCTCTCTGCTGCTTCTGTTTCCAACTGCCTGGCCTCAAACTCAAGTCTCTTTAGCTCCAGATGGATTTTTAAGTCCTCTGCAGAAAGGTTGAGCTGTCCATTTTCAGAGTGTTGTACATCTCTACGGCCAGTCTGATCACCCTCCTGATTGCTGTTTTCTGATGCAGCAATCATGTCTGCTTTAGTCAGGTTTCCATGCACCAGTCCCTTAGCCTGGCACATCTCAGCCAACTGGCTCCTTGACAGCTTGCCATACTCCTCTGTTGACATGCTTGCCTGCTCTCCCTGACTGACTAAGCTAAAAAAGATATAAAACAATTGTGATCTGAACTCTGAATATTCACTGCGTGACTGATTTAGAGTACAAAAACACCTTCAGTGATCACTGTAAACAAGCTATAGGAATTCATTATCCACACCACTACAAGTCAATTGCCAACTAATTAATATGTGATGTGGATATCCCACCACTGCCAAACAATTAATATGTGACACCGTGCACTGGCCCAGCAATCAAGGAACCTCAGTCCTCACCACTAACACCAGTGAGGAGCACCCAGATTGGAAAGGATAACAAATACACACACAGCAATGTACAATTTCCCCTAAGAGCACACAGAGATCACAGTCAGTCTGGGAGATGGTTTCTCCCTTTCTCTTCAGATCCCCAGTAGGACTCCACACTGGCACAGCTATATGGTCCAGATCTCAGCCTAGTGGTCAAGATAAAACCTCCAGCACCCTCTTTGTCCAACCAGTGCTTCATGTCCCTGCCCAAGTAACTGACACACACACCCTTTGAGATATGAGTTATATACAAAGACACAGACACTCCTGGGGAAGCCTGGCACAGGTTTTTCAGCTATGCCCCTTCTACCTAGACTATACGGTAGTACCACTTGCCAACAACCACTAATATCAGTTACTAATAAGGCCCTTATCAAAGGGTGTCTAATTATTACTGTGCAATATTATTATCCAATTAGTAAGTGTGACCAAAAGTTTTTAATGCTTATTGGAGTGACTTGGCCAGTATCACTACATACATACTATGTACTCTAGAGCTTAAATTATCTCTACACAAAACAGCCACAGTTGAAAGGTTTGAAAATATTTAATAATAAATAATAAGAACACAAGATTATACTTCTTACCATACAGTGCTAGTCAAGAGTTCAGAGATCACAGGAAAATGCTTAAAATAATACAGTAGAATAATTCTGATATCAATACAGAAAAACAACTAGTCTAATCTTCCTATTTTCTAGCTATTTCTAAGAGAGACACTAAAGTCTGAGATCCTACTTACATACAGAGTACAGGCAGAGTGCTGGTGAGCTGGATGTTCTCAAGACAAATGCAAAATGCTCTCTCTCTCTCTGTCTCTGAGAAAGTCCTTTAAATTGATAATGCATCCTGTTGACATCATTCATAACAATTGCCTGGTTTCCAGGCTGACAAACTCTACTTTTACATTTCTTAGTAAGCTTGCACCTGGTCAGGAAACACAGCAATAAATGACATTATACATGTAAATTCTAGAAATTAACTCTGGTCTCAAAACAATAGGAAGAATTCCTTCATCCAGACATCTTGGCTCCAAGTTTTGAGAACAAACAATTATACAATGCTTGACTTATCAGCTTTCCTCCAGCAGAGTGCAATGTGGTTACATTTTTGCAGTTCAACATCCAATACAGTCTTTTCACAATTAAGAGAACAAGCCTGTGTCTTACATTAACATTTACAAATGGCAGAATTATCTAAAATATTGTATCTAGCTAGGCTGGCAGCCTTCACATATCTTCACAGTCCCTTGTCCCCATTATTATTTTCTCTATCACAGACATTTTTTCAAATTGTATCAGGATAAATGCAAATATTGAAGGAGTACACTTTGGTAGTTCTTTGACATCAAGGGTCCACTTATTTGCTGATGATATTTTACTGACTCTAAACAATACTAATAACTTATTACAAGCTACATTTGTTACAGTGGATCTTTTTCAGTTTATATCTGGCCTTAAATTTAATGAACATAAAACTAATATTTTGTCTATAAATTGTAATAAGAATGGTATAGCTAAGGGGTTCTCTAAATGTATAGTATAAAAGAGTAGAATCAACTATTTAGGAGTTACTTCAACAAATGATATGAATGAAATCTTAACTATCAATTATAAGAACATTCTAAGTAAAATAAATTCACTTATGGATAAATGGAACGTGTTATTTTTCACTATGGAAGACAGATATTCCTTAATTAAATTAATTATATTTCCAAAATTGTTATATATTATACAGACCTTTTCTCCCCCCCAAATCCATTACATATCAATTTAACAAATTAATGTTAAAATTTCAATGGTACCCTAGCAAACCAAGAATACCATTAAAGCACCATGTAGATGGTTGGGAAACAGGTGGAATTAGTCTTCCAGACATTGAAATGTATGTCTTATCATCTAGTTTTAAAACAATAACTTTGTGGCGAAATACATTCTATACAACTAGATGGAAGCAATTTCATGAATGTATTTGGTTAGAATCAGATCATTTACAAATGTTACTATATACATATTTCTGCCTAATAATTTTCACTGGTTGGTAAGACAATTTATGTTAGGAAACAAGAATAAACCTATGTCATCAAAATAAAAAAACTAATACATTAATCACCTTTAGAAGCTTCTTGAACAAACAATACAGATATTAAGGGCTGGTCACTACTACTTTATCCTACTGTTTACACGCAAACTAATATCAATGCATTTGGTGTTCCCAAAATGCACATACAAAGGGGGAAAAATGTATTATATTGGTATCATATGATAAATTTTGCAAAAGCTCTCACTATAAACCAAATTATGATTAAGTATAACATAGGAAGTAATATGTGGTTAACCATACAAGATTTAAGATGTTATATTGTAAGCCATTTAGATTCAATGCATCCCTCATTAAGGCAAAATTTCCCTACATTTATAGAATTTATAATCGGTATAGGTAATCAACCTGCACAAGGAAAGGGTTATCTGTCCATAATATACAAAATAATAAGAAATTCAAAAATTTATCATAAAGACAGTTTTGGGGATTACTATAAAACAACTATCAAACAATCTCTCAGTGAAAGTGATAAAAAACTAATACTTGTCTCTCTAAAACATTCTTCTCTCTCCTTACAATAGAAGCTGTTTTCTTGGAAATGTATTTACAGAATGTATATTACACCCCATAAAATAGAACTAAGTTATGGTCAGAATAATGGTTGCTAGAGATGTAAGTTAAATCTAAAAGTTGACTGGCCACACATGTTTTGGGACTGTAATCTGCTCAGAATATATTGGGATAAACTGAACTATTTCTTACAGATTATGTTCAATAACAAATATCAACTGACAATTTTGTTTAATTCCCCTGTATGAAAATGTTTTTCTAGACAAAAAAAAATCACTTTTATGCACTCTATTAGCTATTGCTCGCAAGATAATCACCATAAATTGGAAGAGTGACATTTCTCCTTCATTCAAAGAATTCAAGAACTTGACATAAATGGTTTTTAGATTGGAAATGGATACTGTCAAGATGAAAACTGAAATAATCACTTCTTACAACTATTGGTTAAAAGTGGTGAAGATATTGGAGAAAATAATTTGTAATACGCTATGATTTAGATTGCTATTTTGAGGACTTTTATTAGGTCATATGGTTAGACATCTATGTAAATAGTTTTGTTTTGGTTTGGTTTGCTGTTATGAAGTTTTTCTATTTAATTTTTTTTCTTTTCTATTTCATGTAACAGAATTATTTAATTTATGTGTTCTTATTTCACATTATGAAATATTTGCATTTTTAAAAATTCAATAAAAATATCTTAGCAAAAAAGGCAACTTTGATCTGAAGTTGACAATAACTTCATCTGGAAATATCTCTATAACACTTTAAGATATTCTTACAAATACTTTAGGAAAGAACACCTTGATGGGCAGCATTATATTTTAAATTGCATGATCTAACAGCAATTATGAAATTCAGGCAGGAGAATCTTGCATATATGCATGTCATATATTCAGAGCAAGTAAAATATATTAGTTTTGCTATGACATTTAAAATGACAGGTGCTATTATTTTTTTCTGAGAAAACAGTGTTATTTTGGTTATGATTTCATAAGAAGATAACTATTGACATGACTCAGATATATGAGTTTGTCAAGCTGAAAAGCATTGAAGGTATAATGCTTGATGTGAACCAAATGGCAAAAAAAACTGAGCTAGAAAATGTCTACATAGGACCACTGATGGTAAATAGCAACACAGTGTCATATCCTTGACACTGTTGAAATATATTGGAAAACTTGTCAAAATATGCCAGGATATAATGCACTCAGTTTGAAATCCTGGGTATAAATGGACTTACATTTTTATCCTCATGTAATGTACTTCACTGTTTATGAATATAAATTGGTGGAGAGACAATCCTAAATCCATGATTTTTACTTTTGTTGTAATGGCAGCTCATGTATTTTATTTTATTTATTTATTTTACATTTGTTTATTGAGAAAGTCCGACTGGACCAATGACCCATTTTCAGTGGAGGTCTGGGGAGAAAACCTTTGTACAAAGTTTTTACCCATAAGTAGTTTAACAAGGAAACATTTACAGACATGGAGGATTTTAACAGAAAAAGATAAAAAGAAAAGAAATTACATTATTTACCAATACAAGCATGGTAAAAAAAATATACTGTTTACCAATACAAGCATATTAAGGTGATTAATTAATGCATACTTGAAATACATATTTGAGACTTGGATGGATCAGTGTATGAAAGTAGTAGCAAAGAATATAATACCTGTAATAAATTTATTGATAGCATGTAAGCACCAACTAAAGCGGAGAGGATAAATGGTTCACTTAAAATCACAGAGAAAATCCAAAGTCACATAAAAAGTGAACCAGTACAAGGCAGCAGTCCAAATAAACAAACAAGCTCAAATATAGTATACAAATTTTAATGGCACATAAGCACTTTCACAGTAAAAACATACTGCATCAGACGTTTAAACATGTATTCAAAAAGTTCAGTATATATATTTTTTAAAATTATCTTGACCAATTAATCACTTCTATTAAATAGTAACCTAGTAATAATGTTACACTCTACAGCATTTAAAGTGATAGTGTCCTATTCCAAAAAATATAATTAAAAAATGCACTAAATAAAAATATACAAAAATTTAAAAAACACAACAAAATAAAAGCATAAGAAACATTTTAAAAAATCATTTATGGAACCCCCTAGCTTTTAAAAGTGGTTTCAATGGAACATTTTCATATATACCCTTACCAGTATCTACCCGCATTCTAATGATCCACCTCATCTCTGAGACCTGTGTTAAATTTTCAATATCACCACCATGTTCATTAATATTAACC
Organism: Protopterus annectens; assembly: GCF_019279795.1. Taxonomy (NCBI): domain Eukaryota; kingdom Metazoa; phylum Chordata; order Ceratodontiformes; family Protopteridae; genus Protopterus; species Protopterus annectens. Next base: position 644,195,428 of record NC_056748.1, on the reverse strand, counting down.
ACTTCCATCACCATAAATTTAAAATTATGTGTTGAATCATTGCCCACAACATGTTCGGCTAATGCATTTGTCTCAATGTCATTCCTGATGTTATAAATATGCTCCCTGATTCTATCCCTAACTCTCCTGTTAGTTTTCCCTAAATAAAATGCTTGCCATTTAATACAGTAAGCTAAATAAATCACATTACAACAATAACAATTGGCCTCTACTTTGAATGTGTATGTTTTCTTTGCATCTAGCTGTTTAAATGTTCCTGAATTTTCAATATATGGACAAAAATTACACTTAAAACATGGGAACATTCCATAGATGGCATTAGATGTTACATGATTTACCCTATCCCTGGGATAAAATAACAGTCTCTTAAGGGTTTTTTGTTCTTAAATAAAAGCTAAGTTTTTCTCCCACTATCTTTTTTATTTCAAGATTACAAGTTAATACTCGCCAATACTTCTTCATCACTCATGTTACTAAGTCAGTATTGCTAGTATAAAAAAAATGAGTATGTGAGCTCTCTCCTTATTAAAGCTGTCTATATCCCTCTGCATATCATGATAATTTGAGAAGTGAGGTTTAGCCAGACTTGATCTCAAGTTAGAAACTTCACAAGGATAATTTCAGTAGAGTCATCCCTGTACCCTCTTTCTCTGACTCTCACCTTCAGAGCACCAAGTTCATCCAGGAATTTATAATCCTCAGCATACAGCTGAGAGGCTCTCATCCCTTGACTTCTCACTATACTCTTAAAAACATAGATAGGACGCATACTCTTTCTATGTAATAATGTGTTTCTATAACATTCTTTCCTATGTACCATAGTGCTTGTATTGCAGTCTGCTTTGCTATATATTTTAACATCCAAAAATTTAATCTCATCCTAAGATTTGTTTATATTATACCTGAGAAATGAAGTGCTCATATTCAAATAATCAAAAAACAATTCTAAATCCTTTTCCATGCCCATCCATAATAAAAAGGTTCATCAACAAAATGTCTATAAAAAATTACCTGTTGCCATACCAGATGTTTCAAAATAACTTCCTGTTTCCATGTAGTCGTTACTAGATTGGCATAGCTTTTTGCACTAGATGTGCCCATAGCTACTCCATCCTTCTGTAAAAATATTTCATGATTGAACATAAAAACATTATTTTCAAGAACTATTTACATCAATAAACAAATCAAATCAACAGACTTGCAATCATAAGCACTACAATCAACTACATACCTCTTGAGCATGTCAATCCCAATTGTGTTGGATCTAGAACTATTCAATGAAAGCACATTTCACTGAATTACATTTCACTGAAAGAAATTACATTCCTAAATATAATAGTAAATTAGTGGGGGACTGTACCCCCCCCACATCCCCCTAAATATTTATACTAACTCCAGGGTCACACCACAGTGGGGAGAAGGGCATATGCATTTCTTTCAGTGAAATGTGATTCATTGAAATGCGCTGTCAGTGAATAGTCCTAGACCCATTGTGTTAGATATGACTGTAAACAGCGACTGAACATTTAAAGTAACTAAGAGAAAGCTATTCTGTCCTTCCCATTCATTCAAAAAATGAAACAAATCAATCAAGAAGTGTTTATAATCTTTCAAAATATATTCATTTTTGTCTATAAGAGGTCTGAGATGCTTCTCTATATAAACAGACAGAGGCTCTGTACACCAGTTATGACCCGAAACAATGGGTCTAAAAGGTGGGAGAAGAGGGGTCTTATGGATCTTAGGGAGTCCTTGTATAAAAGGAATTATATGAGCATCTATGGTAAAATAATTATACAAATCTTGACTGATATTCCTACTCAGAAGACAGTCAAATAACGTATCTTGAATTTGTGTTACCATTTTCTTAATATCAATTGGTTCAATCCTCTTAGAAACACTTTCATCTCCCAGCATCCTTTTCATGGTAATAAAATAATAATCTCAATCCGTAACTATAGTAAGTCCTCCCTTATTGATAGCATGAGTAATAAGCAACCTGGGAAGGGAAGTAGCAATTGTCAGTGTAGTGGAGAGGGGACAGAGAAAAAAATATCTTTACTGGAAGTGTAATGGCAGGTGACATTTTATACAATAGAAAAAAGAAGGAAAGAAAAAAAGAGAAAGAAAAGGAGAGGGGGGAATCAAGATAGAGTAGGTTAGAGATAGATTAGGAGAGAAAGAGTTATAGTGTTGAAGTGTTAGAGGTAGGTGGACATTTTTTCAGCCAAGCTTAGTCCAGGTGAAAAGCCAGTTGTTAGTAAGGTGTTCCTTAAGATGGCATTTAAATCTAGATAAGTTGATATTACTGAGTATTGTTTGGGGTATGGAGTTTCAGGATTTAGATACTTGGTTTGAGCATAGGGAATCCCTGAAGCTGTTGCTGGATTTAGTTATTTTTAGTAGGATTTTGTTGGAAGATCTTAGGGATCTACCACTGGAGTAGGGCTGGATGAGGTGCATGAGAACAGGGCAGCTGTTTAGGTGATGGAAGATGATAAGACTTAAAATTAGTTGATTTTAGGTAAGTAGATTGGAAAGTTCAACCCATTTTAGTTGATGCAGTGCAGAGCAAGGATGAATCTTACATGGGAGAGTTACAGTGAATCTTGCTATTCTATTATAACAGGACTTGAGTTTGTTAAATCAGTCATTCTGAGGTTTGTGAATAATGATGACGCATATAGCAGGGTGTAAATCAGATAACTTCTGGCTATGGCATTTCTGCTGGAGTCGGTTAGGAAAGGCTTAGCTCTATACAGTGAGCCAACCTTGCTGTGCACTTTTTTGATAGTTGTGGCTAGGTGCTTGTCATATCTAAGGTTGCTGTCAATGGTCACCCCAAGGAGCTTAGTGTGTTGCATTGGTTCTATTATGTTTTTATTGGAGGAATAGATGGTAAAAGGTGAAGGGTAATCATGTGTTTTGTTACTAGTGAAGTGCATGAGTTTAGTTTTGTTAGGATTGAGAACAAGTTCTTAGTCAGATAGGTAATTTTCAATGTCACTGAAAGATGTTTTGGATTACTTGTAGGAGTGATGGTATGGAGGGAGCTGAACAAATATAGGACGAGTCATCTGCATACTGAACAATGGATGCATGTTGAGTGGCCGAAGTTAGTCTATTGGTGAAAATAGTGAAAAGCAGCAGGCCTAGTATGGATCCTTGAAGTATGCTGACTGCAACAGGTAAAGGGGGTGAGAGTTCATTATGCCATTTGACTGCCTTTTGGCAGTCAGATAAATAGCTTAGAAACCAGGAGAGGGTGGGTTGGGAAAGGTTTAATGAGTGTAGCTCATTGAGTAGTTTCTAATGAGAAATTATGTCAAAAGCTTTTGACATGTCAAGAAAGATGGAGGAGACATGGATGCTGATATTGCTAAGATGGTTGATTGTATTAGTGAAACTAACCAGAGCATTAGTGGTGATATGTTTTGGCCTAAATCCATGCTGGTATGCACTTAGGAGGTTGTTGGTTAGTAGACAGCCAAGTAGCTCAGTATGGGTACATTTTTCAGGGATCTTGGCAATAGGGGATAGAATGGTTATTGGCCTATAGTTATTGAAGTCAATGGATGAGCCGCCTTTATGAAGGAATATTATATGAGCTATTTTCTAAAGCTTTGGAGTGTATTGTTCAGTAATAGACTGATTGATTAGGATAGAAATAAGGAAGGAATGACATCTGATGCTGTTTTAAGAAATTCATTGGGAAGGTGGTCTGCAGCAAGGGATGAGGGCTTTAGTTTGGAAATTAATTTCTTTGTGATGCTAATTTGTACAGGTTTAATTGAGAAGAATTTGGGGTTATCTGTTGTCTGCCTAGGTAAGGATAGAGGGTAGTACTCTCTTTTACAAGGGATAGGACAGAACTGACAAAGTGAGACTTAAATTGGGAGGCAATACTATCAGTTGTGTTGGTAGTGTTTGGGGTTAGAGTTATGATCTGACCTGGTTTTAGCAAGCAGTTAATGGCATGCCAGAATTTCTGGGGGTTATTTTTGTGATTTCGTTGTATTGTTGTGCAGTATGTTTTTTGTCACGTTTAATTTTTTTTTTTGTGTGTTTTTTTTTTTTTTTTTGGCTAGGATGTGCATTTGTTGAATGTTTCATTTTTGGTCTCATGATACTGGTACCAGGCTCTGTCTCTTAATTTAAGTAGCTTTGTGGTCTCTTTAGTGAGCTATGGTGCATGTTTGGATTTACTACAGTTTTTTCTTAGGGGGGGTAGGTTATTTAGAATATTGATGAATGTATCATTAAAATAGTGAATAGCTGATTCAAGGTGGAGGTGTTTCAGAGGGGACAAATCACACTTTTTAAAAAGGTTTTAAAGATTTCAGGTGAGAAGGTTTTTTTGTGTATGTATTTGTAGACTTATGTTTTTAGGAGGATGAATACATTGTCTAATCTGATAGGTGGGTTGGTGATCACTTATGTTGTTGGGGAGACAATCTAATTGATACCAGAAGGAAGGTTTATTTTTAAGGGTCCAATCAAGTATTGATTGCTTTTTATTATGTTTATCAACTCTGGTAGGGGATTGTGCCATTTGACAGAAGCTGTCAAGGTTAATGAAATTAGAAGGATTGCTGGAGTTGTAAGTTGACCAATCAAGGAAAAAAAGCCCCCATTATTATAGTTTCCTGACTGTATGTTGATGCATGCCAGCAGAGGAGGTCTTTAATAGAGGCTGTGTTGTTGCTAGGGAGTATATAAACTGCTATGAAAATTATGTGTTTGTTGGAGTTAATTTGGAGGCATGGGATTAAAATTTCTGAGTTCCTGGGGTTTGGGTAGTTGCATACTAATTGTTCCAGTTTGAGATTATCTTTGTAAATTATTGCTAGGCCACCACTCTGCTTATGATTCCTGTCAAGCCTATAGATGTTGTACCCAGGGCTTAGTATCTCACAATCTTGTATGTGTGGTTTAAGCCAGGTCTCTGTTAGTATGGGTATATCTGGTGAATATTGGGCAAGGGTTGCATGAAATTCAGAAGTGTTGTTCAGTATGTTTCTTAGGTTAACATTCAAGATAAGGAGGTCGGTGTTGCTGTAAGGGAGGTGAGTGATGTTAGGGGAGGATGGGCTGTTAGAATAATGGTGTGCTTGCTGTTTGCGTATGGGGCCCAAATTGTGATGTATATCTTCACTTTGCTTAATTTGAGCTGTACTGACTAGAAATAGGTGGGTAAGTTTGATAGCTAGTTTAGTGTATTTGTGCTGTAAGTTTGGCATTTTATTACAGTGTACATATTTGAATGGGAAAATTTCAGTATTAGACTTGTTGCAAAGGTATAGTGAAATAATATAGTTGGTTGTAGGGGTATGGGGGAGGGCTGTGAATTAGTTGGTGAGAATGTGGATGATGAATATGTGTTGATTTAGATAGGATGTGTACAGGTATGCTGTAGTGAGCAAGGTGCATAATATAGTTTGCTGGAGCAACATTTTGTATGTATTAGACTGCTGTGTACAGAAGTTATTTGGTGGAAAAGGGATACTGTTGGCTGATAAGGTAATGGATTAAATGGGGTGCAGTTTAGTATAGGATATATAAGTAGGTAGATTTCCAAGATGGCTGCACATTGAGTAACACCTTATTTCTATATTTATATCTATATTTCTTCCAGTGATAAAAACAGAAACTTACGATAGAAGGCCAGTATAATTGTGTTTATTGGTAAATTTAAGCAACTGGCTAGTAAGTGCACACCTGGATGCCAGGAATAAAGAAATACAGAAGACATGGGAAAAAAATCAGCTATAAAAAGTGAGGAAGAAGCACTGACCAGGGAAAGTTCTGCAGCTGTTCATCAAAAAGCAATGCAACCTTCAGATATTACTTCTATGAACCTACAGGAAGACATAAGACAACTGCATACAGACCTGGTTAAAATAAACCTAACACTGGTAGAGTATATCAACACAAACAACAAAAGGCTGTAAAAATGGAATAAACTTTAAAAAGATATTCAGATGAGTTGATAAAGCTGCAAAAATCAGAGATTGAAATATTGGCTGAATATGAGACTGCTCAGGAAAAGATGTTAAAAAATAATAGAATTAGAGGACAGAGCACATAGGGAAAACCTGAGATTTTTAGCTATACCAGAGAAGCTGGAAGGAACAGATTTCATTATTTTTTGAAAGTACACATAAGCAACTGGACTGGTATTCCACAGCAGAAGTTATTAGTTGAAAGGGTACATCATGTGTATGCTCCAAACCTGGATATAAGAAAGCAACCTAGACCTTTAATAGTAAAGATACAATCCTACTAGCAGAAGGGGTTGATTCTGACAAAACTGTGGCAGAAGGACAAAGTACTATAGGAGCCAGCAGAGTATTTGTGGAAAATAATTACATATTGTACACCAGGCAGAAGAGGAGCAAATTTATTCCACTATTCAGGGAGTGTTGAGATGCAGGTATGAGATTCAAATTGCTGTACCCAGCTATCTTCAAGGTATTCTTTCTTAGAGGGACAACATCATTTTTGATGACGTACATGCTAAGGAGAAAATACAAAAGTTTGTCCAACAAAAATTAAGCTGTGAAACAGGAGGAGTTTCGGCTTCTTGTTATTTTGATAATAAAGACCACAGAAGGACTGTACCTGTGAAACCTTTTCAAAATGTGCAACGGAACATGTTTGAGAAAAGTAAGCGAGCATGAGAGTTGACTACTAGAAGAATTGAGAGTATGTTGGAAATGAAGCAGAGACAGGATTTTGGAGATGAACAGTAATAAAACCTGTAACTCAATATGGGATTACAATGCAATAATTATATTTGTGAACTATGACAAGCAATAAAATCTGAAAATATTGAACCTTTTCAGAATTTGTTGGACTTGTGGGGGACTCTAAAGCATATGCCCTACTTTATGTCATTAATGCTTAGAAAAGTGCTTTGGAGAGGGGAAGAGGAGAGAGAAAGTTAACTCTAAGTAAAGATTTTTTTTTAAATAATATCAATTTTGTGGCATGTGGTTTTCTTTACATGCTATAAAGTAAAATTGTTTCAGTTATTTTTAAGTGTAATGGGGATTGTAAACACATGCTGCTGTTTCTTTTCTTCCTTCTTCTCTTTCTTCCTGTTCAGTTTTAAGAAATGTAGGCACTGCAATGTAAAAAAGCCTGGTTGAAAAGCATGATAAAAGAAAAAAAATAATGTGCTTTTTCTGATTCTTGCATGGAGGAATGACTGGATTAAAGACCTTAGATTGATTTACTAACAAGTTTTAAGAGAGATCAAGTAAATGAAAAAGAACGTTGAATATCATGAGGTTTTTTTTCTAGCAAATACATGTATGCTCAGTAACATGTTTCCATGGAAACAATCTGATAAAAAGAAACTGGCTGTCTGGTACTCATTCCTCCATGGAGGCAGTCTGATAAAAAGAAACTGGCTAAAGGCTGTTGGAGAGTAATTGGTTGAGGGGGAAAAAAGAAAAGAGATATTGGCTAGGTGATAATGTTCTCTAAGAGTATTCAGGGTTTTTGTCAAGGTAGATAATGTTCTCTGAAGTATTCAGGGGGGTTCCCAAGATAGTTAATGTTCTCTGAAAACATTCAGGGGTTTTCCCAGCTGAGAGAGCTATAAAGATAAGACAAAATCAATCAGAACTTAGTAGAAGCACAGGCTGCACCATGCACCTTAGCATGGATAACCTTTCTTTTAGGTTAACTCAAGTCTATGAGTGTGTCAGTCAATTTGGGACTTTTGTTCCTATTAGGAGGGTAAAACTTCAAAATTTGCAGGTGTACATAGTTTTGAGTGTTAGTATTAAGTTATTAGGTTTTAGGGGGTATTGGGGTGTGCTTGTTATTTATTTTTTTTGCGTGAGGGCTTTCAATAAAACAAAAAATATTATAAGATGCGATGTAGACTCAAATGGTTATGACAAAAAACAACTGTAAAAAAAACTTGAATCTGCCAAACAGTGTATGCATGCAACACAAAAGCTGGAACTAGACATGTAACAAAAAGGCATTATACAGAAAAGGTGGGAATAATAACTTTTTAATACAATGATGCTTTCTTTAATGTTTTTAAATGTGAATGGCATCATAGATAAATACAAACAAGAAAGAGTAGTGATCTATAGTAAAAAATGTAGAGTGAATATAGTTATGTTACAGAAGACACACTTATAAAGAACTGAAATGTGAATTTGATAAAGAAAGGTATTCAGGGTGATTATTCAGCAGAATACCTGGGACAAAGGAAAAGAGGAGTACTTATTTTAATTGCAAGGGGAGCTCCAACAGTGATAGAAGATGATACAAAATATAATAATGGCAGATCTGTAGTGCTAAGGGACTGGAGGATTACACTGGTATGTATTTAAATTCCTCCTAAAACTGCTATAATGGAACTTAAGAAAATTCTGGGAGAAATAATCAGTTTTCAGCAAGAATATTACTTTTTGGTGGTGACTAGAATTTGATTTGTAGTAATGAAGATGTGTCTGGGGAGGGGGCCCAGAAGGAAAAATATAACAAAGGAGGGTAGATTTTTGAAGAAAGGTATGAAAATAATTGTCATGGAAATGTGAATTCAGTATGTGCTAGGCTAGACAGAATATACATTTCACAGGAACATGTGCATTTAATTGAAGGTTTTGATACTCACCCAGTAACCTTTTTCAGATCATGTGCCAATAATAGCTAAAATAAAAGCACAGGGTAATGAAATAAAAATGAGACATTTGCACTTTCCCACCTATCTGTTGAAAAGAGAGGAATTTAAGGAATGGGTTGTGGAGATTATTCAGGAGATGTTAGAGTGGATAGAAATTTCTTCTGAAAATATAGCTAAGGAGTGGGACAAAATTAAGGTGGAGTTTAAAAGTAGGGTGGAAATAAAAGAAAGGGAGCTTTGGTTAAGAAGTAACAATAATTATTTAGAGAGACTGACAAATGTTAAAGTATTGCAGAATAGGGGGAATCTCACAGAACAAGAACAGGACCAACTGCAGAATGTTAGGCAGAAAATAAGGGATTACCTCAATAATATGCATGCGCTTAGAAAGACTGCTGTTAAGCAACTGTTTTTTGATGATAACACTAGAGCACAAAAACTTTTAGCACAACAACTTAGGCAACAGAAAGTAGAAAGGGTTGTCATCAAGCCTAGAGAGCATGTATCAGGGAAGGTAACAAGAGATCCTGTAGAGGTATTAAAAATATTTCAGAAATTATATGAGAGTCTCTATAAAGCAGAAAAATATGAAAATCAAGAAAAGATATAAATGGAATTTTTTATGGAAGAATTAAATATGCCAAAGTTAGAGGTAGAGGAAGCTCAATTACTAACAGTTATGATACGGGGAGATTAGATTAAAAATGTGATGTATAACCAATCTACAGGAAAGCCCCCAGGAATAGATTATATTACTGTGGAGGTTTGGAAGCTAGGAGGAAAAAAACTGATAAAGATCTGGAAGGTTTTGTTTAACAGTATCTTAAGAGGAGGAGAAGTACCACCATCCTGGAAGAAAGCAGTGGTAGCTGTAATACCTAAAGAGGGTAAAGATCCATCAGATCCAGCTTCATACAGGCCCATTTCAATAAACATGATTATAAAGTGTTCATGTCTATAATGGCTAAAAGAATGGCAAAAGTAATGCCAAAACTGATAGATATGGATTGATGTGGTTTTGTGGAGGTGAGGCAAATATTTGACAACATTAACAGAACATTAGTGATCCAGGGGGAAGCAACATGTAAGAAAATACCATTGTTGTTGATGGGCCTTAATGCAGAGAAAGCATTTGACAGAGTAAACTGGGACTTTATGAGCAGGGCAATGGAAGCATTTGTATTTCCTGAAAAAAGGTTGATTAGGAGGATATATGAGGGATCAGAGGTGAAAATTAAAGTGGGTGAGGGCCTCTCCTATAATTCTTGCTTGATCACAGGAACCAGGTGGGGTGTCCTCTTTCCCCTTTACTATTTGCATTATATTTAGAACCATTGGCAAAGGAACTAAGTAACTCGGAAATTCAAGGATATAATTGTTATGATAGTCAAGAAAAGCTGGTGTTGTTTGCAGATTATATCATTTTATACCTGACAAAACCAGAAAAAAACATTACAGTGTTCTGGAACATTTTGAGACAGTTTCAGATCTTTTCAGGATACAAAATTAATGAAGCTAAAACAAAGGCACTAGAGATAAATTATGTACCCACAGATGAACTGGTTCAGTAATACCCACATTTATGGAGACATGATAAAATGAACTATGTAGGAGTATGGATTAAAAACTATTCTAGTATGGCAGCTAAGGATATGTGGGAAAAGACTAAACAAAAGATAATACAAAATCTGAGAAAATGAAAGCTTTGTTATATGGATATGGATAGTAAGATACAGGCAGTTAAAATGTTTTTAGTCCCCTTCATCTTAAACACAGGTCAAGCATATTTTTTTCAACCAGAGCAGAAGTTGTGTCTGGCAATTAATAAAGAGCTGAGCAACTTTATCTAGGAGGTGAAGACGGCAACAGTCAAGTAGGATAAGCTGATTCATCAAGCAGAACAGGGCAAATTGGGATTACCCAGCTTGAAGGGGTATTTCAATGCTACAGAGCTACACATTTAAGACTCCTATGCATAGCAAAAGCAGAAAACTATAATTCAAAGTGGAAAGGGATGATGATGAAATGGGGGGAGCTGAAGAAACAAGGAGAGACTGGAATTTTGGATGCAGGCCTTTAAGGAGAATAACAATAACCATACAGAATATTATATTCATAAAGTAGCAGAAAGTATTCTAAGAACTAAACCAACACAGGAATGAAGAAAGATGATCCTGTCCATAAGGATGACTGAGTAAAATTCACAAATAGTGGCAAACCCTTATGTGCAACAAGTCAAGTAAAAATAAACCAATAGTTCTTGTGATTAAATAATTGCGCTCCCAAGAGATGTTGAAATGAAAACCACCAAATAATGCAGACTAGATGCTGCTTACGGTAAAAACTGAACGCAAATTTTTATTTAACCAGAAATAGCGTTTTCGCTGTAGTCATAGCTGCAGCTTCCTCAGAGGCTAATTTCAAAAATAGCCACCAAAACCAGGCTTTTAAAAACACGTTCATACGTGAATTAGCATAAATATTCAATTAAAGAGACAGGATATATTTAACAATGAATACTCCATACTGACAACTAGTTACATAGATGAGTAAAAACTTTTATACATTATTAATTATACTAAATAGTCTTGTAAAAATCCTAAGAAAGACCCTTCAAATAGAAAAAATACTTCCTAATAACAGGATACCCTCAAATAAAAATATATATTAATTTATAATAGTGCAAATTCCATTAGAATGTTACAGGTTACGCAGTTCTGTTACCAAACTGCATTCTAAATAAGTCTTTGATCACTATAAATACATAAAGTTGAAAAATAAAAGATATAAATGTATTAAATATAGAAAAATAAACTATTAGCCTTACCGCTTCTCTTCACATAAATTTAATCTACCTCATTATAAATCTAACCTTTAGATTTAACTATTAAATACATAGAAAGGATTAACATTCCACTTAAAAATAGTGAAAAAAATAAAGTTAGAAGGCAGTTACAGGGGAAAAAATAAATAGCATACCAGTGATGTAACTTTAAGTGAAGCCGAATATTAATAGTTTTGAAAAAAACAAATTGTTTTCTCATAAAATAAATTATCTTCTATAACTTTGCATTTTCAATACACATGATATGTTACAATACTCATTCAACCCAGGATAAGAAAATGAATCAAGTAGAAGCTGCCATTCCAACTCTCTGTTTTCTAGTAATTGTGTAACTGGTCCTTCTCTTTCTGAACTTAAAACCTGGTCAATAGCCATAAATTGGAAATTGTGCCCTTGATTCCTGATAATATGCTTGGTTAACGCATTCTCTTTTTTCATCTTCCTTATAGCATAGACATGTTCATATAATCTATCTCGTAATCTACGATCGGATTTACCGATGTAGAACGCTTCACAACAATTGCATGTAGCCAAATAAACTATTGATCTAGATTCACAGTTTAATTTGTGAGCAATTTTGTACTTCTTCTTCCTAATTACAAATGAGTTAGATGCTTTAACTAGGTAGCAGTAGTTACAAGCCCCACATCGGTATGAGCCTTTTACTCTAGTTAAACAATCTGATGTCTTAGATCTCTTTAAGAGGGTTTTTAAATTATTACCTCTCCTATAAGTGATCTTAGGTCTCCATCCCAATTTGTCCAATAGTTGTTCATTGTTGGAAATAAAATACCAGTTTTTAAATAATATAAACTGGATTTCCCTTGAGTCAGTGCTGTATGTGGTAATAAAACTACTTTCGAAACCATGCCTTATTTCAATAGTAGTTACTGATGGTATAGTGTCCATGTTGGGGCTACCAACACTTCCTTCAATATCTCGGTTAGAGACTTGATGCAGTATAAGTTTATGGGGTAGAAGAGGGGGATAATAGCCATTAGACCTTTTAGTTGTAACTTCGTCCAATAGTTCATTAAATAAATCATGGGGATACTCTCTATTAGTGAACATACTTTTTAAAGTGTCACATTCCTCCAGAAATGCTTCCTCTCTACTGCACATCCTTGATGCCTGGATTAACTGGCCCTTAATGATCGCTTTCTTTTGTTTAAAAGGATGGCAACTTTTATAATGCAAGAATGAGTTGCAATAGGTTGGTTTCCTATAAATCTTAGAGAAATATTCACCCTTTATGGCATCTTTATACAGCTTTACATCAAGATAGTCAATATCAAATTCTGAGAATTTTGACGTAAATTTTAAGAAGGTAGTTGTTTCATTAAGTGAGTCGACAAAACTTGTTGCCAACAAACTATCACCATTGAAAAGAATAAAGATGTCATCAAGGTACCTTGTGTAGAATTTCACATGTTCCATTCTATTTAAATTATTGAGTATATAAGTTTTCTCCCAGTAAGCCATGAATAAGTTGGCCACACTGGCTCCACAGGGAGACCCCATTGCCACCCCCTGTTTCTGCAGGTAGTATTTCCCATTAAAAGTAAAATAATTAGATGATAGTATGATATCAAGTAATTGAGCAACAACATTGATCTCTCTTTTAGGAGCCTTCAAATCAATTAACATTAATGAAATCCATTCAATGGCTTCAAGGTGGGGGATAGATGTATAAAGGTCAATAACATCTATGGTAAGGAAATTAAATACATTGCAGTATTCAACATTGTGAATTTTCTCAAGGAAGGACCAAGAGTCCTTGCATATTTGGGTTATTCCCTTCAAATGTTTAGATAGTATATTTTCCACCAACTGTGCACATGGATATGTGAAAGAAAGGCGACTGTTGATAAGGGCACGTCATGGTGGATTAAGCATATCTTTGTGGATCTTTGGGATCCCAAAGATAACTGGTGTTTTTGGCATGGAAATATCAATGTAATTATAAGTATCCATGTCAATACTTCCATCTATAAATAAATCCTTAAAGTAGCCCCTATTCCTAGAGTATGAAATATTTATTTCATTCAAATATGCTGTATTATAAGCTGGCTCACTAAGCACTGATTACATTTTGTCAATATACATATAATTGTCAAAAATTACAAGTCCACCCCCTTTATCTGGTTTGACCACTCTAACAGGAGCTTTACATAATTGGTCAAACGCCAGTAGTTGATCTTCAGTAGTATTATATTTGGGGGTGTTGTTCCGTGAGTTGTTGGAAGATGTCATAAACCTAAAGTCCAGCTCACATATTTTTTCAAATAGTAATAATTCAGTGTGCAAAGGTGGATTGTAAGTGCTAGCTAATTTTAGACTTGAATCCTTACCATGATCACTATTGTTAAACATAAGGTTCAAATTTAATTTTCTTACAAAACATTTGAGATCAATGAGAGTCTTAACGAGATTACATCTTGAAGTGGGTACAAAGGTATTGCCATGTGCTAGTAATTCTATCAGGCAAGGGGAAACATGAAAACTAGAAAAATTGTAAATTATAAAATCACCCTTGGCATTGGTTAAAATCTTTAAATCAAAGTCACCTGAAGGATTAGAGACAGTCATAGGCATTACAGTCACTTCCAATTGTTGTTCCAATTCTTCTTGTAATGTGATCGAAAATTTGGTTTGCCTAAAAAATGCCCAGAGGAGTTCTCATAATTTTGATTGGCACCATTGTTTTGTTGCCCACTCCTGGTATTGTGTACTTTGGTCCTGTTACTACGCCTGGGTAAAACATTAACCTGGTGGTTTGGATTTTCTTCCATGATGTCAAAGTCACTTTCGTTAGATGTACAAGGTTGGTCAACCTCATTGCTCCTCACGGCACCCGTGCTGGCAAAATGGACGTTGGAGGGAGCCTTAAGTTTTGGATATGCTGAGTTATTTGAGTAACTCAGCCTATTTCTTACCAATTTTTTGTTCTTATTGGTTTTAAATTTTTCTACTAGAGCATCAATACTCGTGAAAATCTGCGTATAATCATATTTGTACCTTTCAAAATATAAATCCTGTTTCAAACAATTGTCCAGAACATTAACTTCTTCTATAAGTTTAACTATCTGAATATTGTAGTATTTAATAATTAAATCCAGTAGTTGTGCTCCTTGATTGTCAAATAAAAGGCTAAGTTCATTATAAAAATCAATGTCACTAAACAGTCCAGTCGGGCAGAAGTTAGAACGTAGCCCTTTAGGAACAATTTTTTCTGATAAACATTGATGAAAGTAAGAAACTTCTAATTGGAGCTTTTTCAGTTTCAACAGTTTGCCATCAAAGTCTTTTAATTTGTCAGTAATAGAATTTGCACTTACTGTCGTCGTTTCCATCCCCCTGGCCGGTTGTTCCTGCTGGTTGCCGAATGATAAGTTATCGGTATTATTAATCCAAATACCAAAGTTTGGAACTCCAATAAGCCCTGGGGGCATTGGTAAAGAAGGTGGAGTCGGTAATAGAGAAGTCCTTCCCATAGGTATCATATTAGAACGAGTTGTGCTCTGTGTAGTTGTTGGTGTGCCCTGGTTGTGGTTTGGTTGACCTGGAGGTATAACAAACTAACTCGTTGCAGAGTTAGGGCCAGTAGTGTTAAAAGAAAACCCATCCTGTGAAGTCTGGAGGAACGGTACTTGTGATACTGTGGCAGTTACACCTGCACTTGGTGGTATATTGAAGCGTTTATCTAAAGTGTATCTAAAATATAAGGATGACTGAAATTAGGGATACAGACTATAGGCAAGAAGGGCTGGGATTTATTGGAGAAAACTGGCAAAGGAAGCAAGGTATTCAGAGCAAATAACTGGAGAGGGAAAGATGACATAATGGGAAGACACCAAGTATGTATTTGGACTGCAGGCTAGGGATTGCCTTCCATATCAGGGTTTGATATCAGAGTATAGGCAAAGAGAAAGAAATAAGGGGGTCCTAAATGAAAGACCAGTACTGGTAGAGTATTTAATAAAATCTAGAACAGAATCTGCCATTAAAAAATGAATAATTAGTACAGCATATAAAATATTGCATGATAACTATAAGAATGAATCACAGGAGGTTAGAAAGGACTGGGAAGAGAGATTGGATAAGTAATTCACAAATAAGCAATGGGAGGATATATGTATGTCTCCCAAGTATGCAACAAAATCTAGAAGATTTAGAATTGTTGCCAGGAAATGTTTACATAGATAGTTCTATACCTCAAGTAGGCTCCAGAGAATTTTTCCTCAGGCAGACAGCAAATGCTGGAGGTGTGAAGGGGAAGAAAGAGATAATTGTAACATATTTTCTGAGAGTGTTGTAAGTTGGGAAGCTTTAAGGATTCCCTGCGGGATGCACTGTTAGAGATGCTGGGTGAGCAGACTGGTCTGATGAGAGGGATGATTTTTCTGAGCTATGATACAGAACTGGAATTGCCTAGACATGGTACGGCCTTGCTGTGTCTAATAATGATGGCTGTCAAAAAAGACAATTACTAGAAAATTGAAATCAAAATCTAAACCAACTATACTGGAAGTAGTGATTATACTAACAAAATGAAAACAACTGGTATTGAGATCTGTAGAAAAGGGTAGGAGCAAACTACATATGAAAAAAATGGGAATTGTGGGAACAATACATACAAGGGAGGAATGAGGTTTAAAACGTCACATGACTTAAATGAGCTATGTAATGTTTGACTGTGAAAGACTGGGTAGATTATAAGTGATGTATAATATTTGCAACTGGGAGTGTGTCAGTATGGTTTGCTATGTAAAATGCTTGCAACTAGGTTTGTGTCTGTGTGGTTTGCTTTCATTTGTATAAGTGTATGACTGCTAATGTAGTAAGTGATGGTTTACAAAAGATGTTTCTTGTTTAAAAAAAGGCAGGAATTGAATAGTGTATTTAATTTTTCTTAGATTATATGATATTTAAAAACGTGTTGTAATACCACCGTTTTCCAAAGTGTCCTCAGGCAAAACGAAACAGCAATCAATGTCCAAGTAGAAACCAAGGGACACACCACGAGAAGTTGGAAAAAACGTCTTTTATTCATTACAGCATAAAAACAAGAAATGACATCTCTTGATATTTTTGTTACGTCTAACATTTGCTCGGTATACTTTACAGTTTCAGTTGTTTGCATTTGGATCTTTGTCTCCAGTTATATATATACTTGTATATTATTCTCTCACATTCATATTTTTGTTACAGTTATGTCAACTAGGTATTTTAGATTTATTTGAAACAATATTAGAATACATTAATATTGATCCGGTGGCTTTATAATTTTTAGCCCATTTGGTTAGTATATTATATATCGTTGTATTACAGCATGAAATTAATTAATTAATTATTTTTGGTGTTCATGTGTTTAAAGGGACTTTATTTGTCTATGAGAGCAGATCTATAAGATCGGGTTTACAGAACTGAATGTGAATAACATATACACCATTTCATTATATTTTTTATTATATTTTATATAAACATTTACTATTATATCTGGAAATATTCATCGTTATTACATTTGATTAGTAGAATTTTTCATCAATTTTAATATTTACATATATTTTGTTTTGTATTATTATTGGGTCATTAGTAATTTGTATACTCTTGATTAATATCAATTTTAGGTATTTTAGTGTTTATATGTCATTTTTTAATGTTGTATGAATATATACCTTTATATCTATATAAGTAATTTCTTATTTATAAAAAATTTGTAATTGGTTATATCATTTGCTTATTATATTTCAAAGGTTTCTTAGAATAATTGTGTATATTCATAAACATTATGATTGAGACAGATTGTTTATTAGCACATTCTTTAGTATATAGTATGCTTTAAATGCTTATATTTTTGATTGTCTCTGTTTTTATTACGCTTTACCAACAAGTCTTATTTCCATACATAAAGACACTATATGACTTTTTTGTGTTTACGTGTTTTGAGAACCTGTACTTGGAGTGGCTTAACCTGTTAGTTTGCTACATAGAGAACGTTAGACAAGTTATTGATTAGCATTTGGATATTTATTTTTATTTTTATATAAGTTATTGACTAGTATTTAGACATCTACATTTACACACTTCTTTGACTATTTGTGTTTATAGTAAGATCCTAAGTTTTGAGTAAACATATATTTGCTATTTTTGTATGCATGTTTTTAGAATGCATTTGGGTTTCAATGTTTATGTGCACTGTTGTATTTGTTAGTGATGTTGTTTTATTGAATCAATATCATTTACATTAGGTCGACACAAGATGGTTATACATGCACAGACTATGATCTTTTAAGCAGCTTTGAATTATACATTCCACAGTGCCTTTACAGTTACATCTCTGTTTATAGAGAACTTTCATGCATTAACAATCAGCGCCTTGCGCCTTATCTTTTGTATCATCTCAGACAGGTTGTCATGCCAACCATTGAAAAGATAGGGAAAGACTAGTTTTGTTTCCCCCTCCTTTTCGGTCTTTATAACAGTTAATAATCATTGATCATTAAAGATGATTGTTTTATTGATATTGGAGCAAAGCGGAATGATTGTATCATAAGAATGTATATTTATTTTAGTTTTTAAATTTGGTATTCCATGTGAAATTGTAATATACCAGAATTTGGATTGAGTTGGAGCATCAGGTTATACAATACATTCTCTAATGAGATAATACAATCTGCTAATTGATGAATTGGTTATTACTTTAATTGAATTACGTTGCTCAAATTGTGTTTTTACTGGCTGTTATTCATTATTTAAGAAAGGCTGTATTTGTTGTTTAATGAGATCTGAAGAAGTATCTTTTCCTGTTTTTATGCTGTACTGAATAAAAGACGGTTTTTCCAACTTCTCGTGGTGTGTCCCTTGGTTTCTACTTGGACATTATATGATATTTAGCAATAGTTTGCCAACTTTTATATGAATGTAAATTTGCCTATGTCACAAGGGATAATTCAATAAAGGCATGTGAAAAAAAAAACGATGTATAAGTAGGTGTAAGGTTATGGTAGGGCTACTGTGATCAGACGATTCAACAGGGAGGTGTGTTTTATGGTTGAGTATAAATGGAGGTATAGCAGGTGAGATTTGGGGTAGGTAGGGGAGCAGACTGAACCTGAGCTTAGTGAACAGAGTGGGTTGGACCAGGTTGTGGTAAATTGTGCCTACAGAAATTATCAAAATGTAGAGCAGTGGGTCAAGAAATATGGTGAAGTCTATTTTATGTTAAGCACTTTGCTTGTTCTGCTTTGTATGGGGCAGTAGCTGTATGCAAGAACAGAAAATGCAAGGAGTCTAGTAGTGTGGCAGTGGCTCCATTTCAGGAGGGGGGAAGAGTCGTCACTGGTGATGTGCAAGACAGCATTTTACAAGAAATAAATAAATAAAATGTAATATTCTTGCAGATTATTACTCTGATAAGAAGTCATAAAAGCAGACCCAATGAAAACCAAACATAATACTACATACCAAGCCCTAATAGTGAATGCATGTAAATAATTACATTTGTTACCTGTGTATAAAAGACCTTACACTATCCTACATATGACTTTGACAGATATTTCATAGAACTGAGATAGAATACTCTGATACAAAATCACACAAGGCTGTTCTAATCGTAAAAAAATGAAATCTTACTACAGTACACAGTATATCAGAACATTTGGTCATGCTATGTATGAATGGCAAAATGTTATTATCTTGTAAAATATATAGGATTTATACATTTTCACTCATAACAATTCATTAACGATATGTTTTGGCAATACTTTATGTACTTGGACTTTGATGTTGTTTTGGATATTATGTACTTCACTCTGAGAAGAAGTCATAAACTTGCCACAAATGGAAACCAAATAAAATATATAATTCCAGATTGTGACAACAAAATTATTGTGCATGTCTACATCTAAAATGTAGAATCTCAATCTCTATTTAGAGTTCTTAATACTGTTTTTACATAATGATTCCTGGGCATTCAGATAGTCAGTGCACTTATGACTGTTATTCTACTCACAATTATTTAATTATAACTCAGTGCTAGATCTGACAGCAGTATATTGATCCCATCACCAAAGAGAGATTTAGCAGTTATATATTGAAAGATAAAAAAAGTATTTGGTCTGATGAAATACAAATTGTTTTAATTTTGATGTTAAGACAACTCAGTAAAGACATAGTCTCAATGTAGATTGTATTTTAAACCCTATTAAGAAGTCATACATATGGAGGTGTGGCCAAGATGAGCACTAGATAACAGGAGATTTTTTCAGATCCACCTAGTTCAACTTTTATGACAGGAAATTATAATTATTAAGTTATCCTAGGAAACTTATTTACATTAATAGTTTCCTGAAATCACTATCTATGATAATATAAAAAAATCTTGATCTAGGCAGAATTTCCTGTCAAAAATACCCTGGGAATAATTCTACTCATCAAAAGTTCTCAGAATGAGTTTTTCAAAAGGCAACAATCATGAAACTAGTTTCAGAAAGTACTTACACACCTTGATATCAAATATGCAGGACTTGACAACCAAATTAGATAAAATAGACTCAAAAATTGACAACTTTAAAGAAAAATCCTTCAAGCAAATGGACTTGCTACACAAAGACCTACAATAACAAAAATACAAATAAATGGAATAGAGGAAGCTTTAAATGACATGGACAAGAGATTGCAGGAAGGAGAAAATCTTGAATTCCTTCTAAAATAAAACACTCATCTGCAAAATAAACTGGATGACTTAGAGAATATGGCTCAAAGAAATAACTTAAGAATCTTTGGATTTTCTGAGAACATAGAAGGCAATAATATGGTAAGTGTTTATCATCTTGGTTACCTAAAACACTAGAATTACCAGAGGCTTTATCCTTCAGCACAGAGAGAGCCCATAGATCTCTGTTACCCCTACTGTAATTAAAAAATTGCCTAGAACAATTATAGTTAGATTCCTTTCCTCACGTGATAAAGAGATGGTACTAAAAATGGCATGGACAAAAGCCCCTATTAAAGTTAATGAAACTGTAATTAGATTTGATAATGATTATTCTTTGATGGTAATATCCAAAAGAAAAATATTTCTACCTCTAGTAAAAGAATTAAAGAAGGTTCAAATCAAAACTCATCTCCTGTTTCCAGCAAAACTAAAGGTGTTTTTACCTGATGGTCCTATACTATTGGATGACCTAGACACTGCCTTGACATACATCAAAAAGCTTAAAATATTAGACAAAACAGAAAAGATGGAATGGGCAAACCCATCACTGAAAAGAATGACATCTGAAACATCCTGGAAAACTTTAGACAAAGAAAAGAGACTGAAAAACAAATAATGTATTACACAGTCCATCAGTTTGCTTAGAATGAACATATTCTATCTGCAAAAAGTGTAATCCCTAATATTTTGTTTTAAGGCAAACAAAACAGATAATCAGTATGGACATTGAATATCTCTGAGTTTAACATTTGGAAAATGGAAAATTGATTGAAGGTTGGTCATACCACAAATTTATTCTTTTCTCTCTTCTGTCCTCTTTCCTGACATAATTAGTCAGTAGATACTGTGCTTCAGTTTGCATTGTTATATACTTATGAACATATGAACACAGTTAAAAAAAAAAAAAATATATATATATATATATATATATATATATATATATTAATATTTACAAATGTTTAATTAAATGGTAAAGCTAGTGTTTATGTTTGTGAGTTAAGAGGTTTATAAGTTACAATCTATTGAAATGTTTTGTTTAAGATATTACAAGCTTTAATAGAATTTGGTTAAGGGTTGTATTGAATACTTCACCATTTGTGAAAAGGCACCTTGACATGCATTTAATGTGCCTTGCGCACATAATATCAGAAATATTGTTTAAAATCAGTATTTTTAGTGTCACTTACAGTTTTCCCACTTAATTGAATCAGAAAAACAATTTTGAGTTCCCACAGGCTCGAGATGCATGGTCGAGAGCTTAAGAAAGTCTCTTTATACTCCATTACTTCATAAAAACTGTCTTCCAGCTTCAATTCAAACTTTGACCACCAGTGACGTGTAAATGCAATGAGACAATGTTAAGCATGTAGATTCAAGCTGGTAAACGATCGCAGAAGAAGATAAGAATGGAAAGAAGGAAATGTAAGCAATATTTATAAGTTTAAAGCTTAATAAACAACTGAAATAATTAATAATAAAATCAGAGATGTACTGCTTTCCTTTATAAACAAAATTTGCTTACTAAGCTGTTACTATTAGTTAAGTCTTGATTCCAAAGTCTTGTGTAAAACAGGTTCATGGCAGATGAGAGATATTAACCTTATGAGATATCAGAAGTTTCTTTTCTTGAATGATGTAGCTACTGATAATGGTTGTCACATTCACTGACCATGGGGAACTGTGTACTACTGAATATGTTTACTGGCAGATGCAGTAGCTTAACAAAGTATCTGGTTATAATACTAAAATCTGGAGATGCAAGAAAGTTTTGATATACTAATCTAATGACAATGGCTAAGGAATGAGTGTTTTAAAGTATAAAGTATAAGTGTTTACACAGACTGATTTTTTCTGAAGTGGATGTGCCACTTAACTAGTGCAGATGGGATAAATGAATAAATGACCAAGAAGGGTGGAAAACAAGATGAATACAGGAATGCATGAAATATCAGATAGATGAAAAGGTTACAAATCTTATAGTTGGCATATTTATGTAAACTTACTTCTCATGATTGTATAGGTTTTAAAACTGAAACACCTAATAGGTGGGCTCTGACATACAGTCAGGTGTTGTATACGTATTATAAATAAGTCAAAATATTTTAGGCTATTTTGTCAAAATATGATTTAACATATAGCTCTTTGTCAAACAGAATTTCATTTTGAATGGTATTGAGGCTAGCTATTATTGTAACCCCAAAGTGGGTTGCTTGGATAGACAGGTTTACTATTTCTTTTATATCTCTCTGCTACATATACAGAAGTTGTATTGGAATGAAACTATAGCCCTATTTGATGTAAAATGTATGGGTTTGTATATACAGCTTAAGAATGATACCTGTCATGGAATTCTATAGTAACTTAGTGTTAACTAGGCATCTATTTTAAATAATATATATGTACTTTTAGGAGATAAAGCAATGGTATGGGGACATACTAAAATCTTTACTCACTGATCAAAGTTATATTACCAGGGGAAAACACTATATATGACAACATGTTATTGTGGACTAAGTCTAGACCCTTATATTTAAGAAAGAAAAAAAATAATAAAAAAGAGGTTTTAAAATAATGACATAAAAATCTCCTTTATGTATTAGAAGGTTTAATAATCTTGTTTTCTTTACTCAAAGTACAATATGTTTATATGTATCCTATCTAAGATGTTAGCATAGTAAGTAATTGATACATTTAGATGTTAACTCTAGGGGTGTCTTTCAGCGTATTATCTTAATACTCTGTCTAAACTGGATAGATGATAACACATGAGTATATTTGAAATGTCTGTTTACATTGTTTGGAAAGCCTTATCTTAACATTGTGTATATAAATTGCTAGAATTCTGTTAATGTTGATAGATTGTTAAACATGAATTTTATAAGATCACATTTAGGGTAGTATTCTAACTGATACACGAGTCTCAAGTATAGTTATGATGGATATTTTGGAACTGATTTCATATGTTTAGACATTAATCCAAAAATATGCATAGGGACTCGCTAAGATGATTAATATACAGACGTTTTATAAATAAGAAAGTTTTGCTTACACCTATACGATACATTGTAGATCAATATGCTTAAATATTGTTTATATATTAAAGTTATATTGCAATTTAAAGATATATATATATATATATATATATATATATATATATATATATATATATATATATATAAGCTGATGAGTCAAAATTTTAATAAATAATATTGATCAATCTTCAAAATTTATATAATGGGTGGGGCTAAGACCCTGCTGTTTCTGGCTGGGTGGTAAAATTGAGTGGCTGTTGATACTCAATTTAAGAGTTTATAACTCCAGGCTGAGTGTGGGCTTTGTATATAGAGTTATGCAATTTTTTTATAATGGTAATAAATACTTTTTCAAGACTTCCACTAATTGTATTACACAAAATACTCTAACACTAGATGGTTCCATATAAAATTCTATGCTTAAAATGAACCCATTCTTTATTAAACAAGTTACTTTCAGACAAAACAAAGGGAAAATAAAAATAAAAATAAGAAATATAGAACAAATATGAATTAAAACTAAAGACATTAAGATTATTAAATAACCAGAATGACTTTGCTGAGAGGGATCTCCATTAACATTAATGGTTTGAATAACCACTTTTTGACAGACAAAATATAAGTTCTAAGATGTGCTGTGACCATGCTAAGAACTCAGAATTCCTATCTAAAGGATCTTAGTGCCAGATCAAACTCAAAGAATTGTCTCCATTGGCTACTTTAAATGCTTTTAACTGCTCATACTAATCCAGTTTATGCATTGTGTTGAGCAACTGGGTTGGTGTCAATGGGGGGATGGGAAATACCATGTGAAACTTGAATACTTCCTTAGTCTACATGTAACCTTTTTCTTCCTGCAGGGTTTGCTAGGCATAGATGAGCTGATGACTGAAGGGTATTCATAAAGATCCTCAAAGTAAAAAAAAATATTCCTTCCTCTTCAAGGGGCAATCAACCAGCTGCTTTGAAGGCTAACCACTTAAAACCTCTCCTTCACTTCAACAAGTCAGGCTAATCTGGGCACATACATGCAGGAGCCTGTTGGCTTATCCATATTGTCATTGTAGTAAAAATTATTATGGACTAAGTGGTAGCCCACTGAGAAGACTGTCTGCTTAGTCCCAATCACCCCCAGTCCCAGAATCATTAGGGGAAGAAAGCTCTTCCATTGCTTTATTCACCACTAAGAACTGGAATCTAGGCCACTTTAACATATAGCAGAATCTGAATGTGGTAAAGGAAAATATTATTTTACCTGTCTTGTCAAAAGCTTTATAATTTTAAATATGACATCAGAATGGCAAAGTATTGCAGTTCCTGGGTCAAAACCACAACTGACAAGATCAAGTAGGAGTCTTTCCAATGATGACTGGTGATAATCTTATTCAGTTCACTTGAAGACGATAGAAAGCATCTGTGGTCTTTGCTACCCACGAAGCAGTGTTCAGATACTTATAGGTTGCATATACGCCAGCCATAATGGCAGGATTCACCTAAGGCCCCTCCCCCTTTACCATGCACTCACTGATGTATTACTGGAGGAAAAAAATGGGCTATGCTTCATTCCGATAAGTGCAGCTTCACTGAATGGCTTTTTGTCTCATTTCTTTCACTACTGTTTACCAAATTGCACTGACTTTTATTGCCCAAGAGTTTAATGATTTTTAAACTTTTTTACAATGTTTTATGACTGCAGATTGTATGTATATAAATTAGGGGTCAAGAGGGAAAGCCATTCACAAGAAGTCTACAGGTGGGTTTACTACCTGAAACAAATGCATTTTTTTGTTTATTTTTTTTTATATTGGTTACATTTCTCATTTTAAATAAATAAGTGAAGCACAATTCTTACTCCAATGCTTCAAATTCCTATAGATAAAACAAAGAAATGGAAGAAATAGTCCAGTCCACAGAGGACTTCAAGAAGATTAAAATTTCTGCAAAGGAAGTCTCATTTAATAGGCAGCTTTGAAGCAGACATGACTCCTTGTCTTCATTTCTCCTTGTCACAGAGCTCAGTCCCTCAGACATAGAAAGTGAAGGGGAAGGACTCCCCCATCCACTACCTGCTTTATGAAGTGAAAGCTCATGGACAAAAAACATGTGAAGAGTTAAGTATGTGATAGTCGCATGACAGAATTTGAGTGATTGGGAGCAGATGCTCAGGGATGCATCTGACAAAGTCAGTTGAGCACTCGGGAGGCTTGAGCAAGTTTATCTTCCTTAAAATTGCATTCTTGCATGAATGTAGGCAGCTGTGATCTGGCATCAAATAGTTCCCTGACGTCTATGGTCTGAACTGTGGGCCTTGGTGTGGGAAAACACAGTTATTGCTCTACAGCCTGGGTCATCAAATACTGATGGACTCAGGGAAGGCCTAGAGAGAAGAGTCCACTAACCAACATGTAACTTCTGGGCTATGGCCAAGTAAATCAAATGGATTCTCCTCAGGAAAAGACAGGCTGAGGAAGTACTCTGACTAATCTCCCGAGAGATGGTGATACATACACATTAGTATTCACCTCTAAGGAGAGACTTCACACTACTTTACCATGGGACCCTCTTTATACAAAGTGGGAGATGGATGCAAGCTCAAATCTTACGAGTTCAGGATGAGCTCACAGCATGTGGGGAAGGGATGCCCATTTCAGAAATGGAGGAGGATATGAATGAGGCCTCTGCTCCATTTCCTTGGCCTTTTTCTGGTACTCCATTAAAGACTTAGGGCTGAGTATGGAATCTTCACAACATTTCCCCTGCTCTGCACTTCCAGTCACTACAGGCCTCTGTAGTAAGGGAGGCCAGGAGTTTTTCTTGAACTCTGTCTTGGGTGGACACTTTGATTCAACAGAACGTTCAACAGTGGCTTACCTCATAAACTGGTAGCACCGAAACTCTTTGAAGGTTTTGGTGTTTTGGACATTGAACAGGGAGATTTTTGCATGACATTAGTAAGTATTATGTCCATATTATGAGATCTGCGGGAAAAAAAATGAGTTCAGGGCAAGATGTACTCTTCTCAACATCATAGTGTTCACAATTTGCTTCAAGCTACTGATGCTTTAGGAATAAAATGCTCAACTGGAATGAAAAAGGGAACACTTGAGCCAAAGGCTCACCAAGGAGGAGCTGTAATGTTATACCATATCTTTGTCTGATCTCACAGCATTTATTAATTTAGCTCCAATTTTTAAAATACTTTATTTTCCTTAAATAGATACCTAACAAGGGGTGCTCCTTTTCATGGATGTTGTACAGCTTTACCAGTAATTAATTACAAATTATCTGACTTTTCTTATTAACTGTAACATTGTAATTATCTTCACAAGGGCTCTTTAAAACCAGTTTGGCAGGGTAGGCTTATACTGCTTACTCCAGTTATTTTCAATCTTTTATTTACTAAAATTTATGAGAAATGCTAGACTGGGTATTATATCATTTTATGTTGAGTGCTTATTATTTTTTTTAGAAAATCAATTTTATCTGTCATATATGATGAAGAAAAATTGGCCTGCAAGTATTAAATGCGCAGTTAATGATTTAATATGTTGCCAAGTAACCCCTGTTAATGCAACTGATACAGAAACAGCTTTATTAATGGAAGCACTTAACCCAATAGCTTAACCATTGTTTTGTACAGAGTTGAGTGAGGTAGTTTAAATCAATTACAGATTTCTTATTCTTTTTTGAAGTAACTTTGTGATCATTGTGTGTTTATCCTGCTTCTTCTTGGTGTCAGCATGATTCACCAAGTCAGTGGTTCCACTTGACATATGAATATTCTGTATCACAAAGGCAATATACCAACAGTGTTGTTAACTTTCACTGCCTAAACAGGTTAAAGAAATTAATTGTGCCCAGCGTATATGAGCAGGACAGGATGACTGTCATGACCAGAAAATTAAGCTAGCCACATATGATAGATATTAACATTTGACTAAGCATTGCATTTGCATGGCTACTATATTTTAATTACATGTTAATTGTAAATCAGCCCTAATTGCTCAGTTTAGGACCGGATTAATTTATCACATTAAGTAGTTTTCATAATCACACTCAGCTTATATGCATCTGCCACCTAAAACTAATTATTTGGCTTTCCCTCCACAATGAGCACCAATAAATATACTATAATTCACTGCAATATGAAACCTGCAGACATCTGTTCTGCAACTTCATTCTCTTTCCTTGTAAAATAAAGAACATATTCTTGTCTGTTTATTTCTTTAAATTCTGAAAAAAAATGGTTTACTATTAAGCAACTCATCTGCTTGCTACCTTTTCTAGGAGACACATAGCTGTAATGTCCAATGCCATCTGCAAATTTTTCATACTTTCTCAGGAGTAGTAATTCATACTCTAAAACATAACAAACAGACCTGCAGAAACTACAAAAATGGAAACTATGCTGTCAAATTTAACAGAGTTAATCTAGATACATCAGCCAGGCACACCAAAAGAAAGATCTGGCTGGGTGAATTTAAACTAGTTATTGCTTTTGATATTTTTTCAGAGGAATACATTTCACAAAGACATCATAGCATGGTGATAATTGTTATCTTTATGTTCTTATAGGTTCATAGGTAGGTACTAGGCTATCAGCTCCAGGGCCTATGTAAGCCTTGCCAACAAGGTTCCTTGGCTTATGCCACCCAAGAAAGTTAATTTCCTGTGCCCCTGTCAAGCTGAGCCACAGAGGTGATCCCCGGGGTGTATTTCCTATTTCCCATCCACTCATCAAGATTTTTCTTGAAGAGTGCTAATGAGGAACTTTGTTTGACATAGATGGGTAGCTTGTTCCAGAGTATAGGAAGTCTCTGGGACAGGAATCTATCCCTCCAGCATGTCCTGTTTATTGTGGTGACAAGGTTTAGGTCCCGAGACCGTGTAGTTCAGAGGGTTTGGGATTTCTTTAGGTGTAGCATGACCAACAGCAATGGGTTTAACATAGCTTTATATGTTAGGCAGAGGTCTCATCAGAGTAGGCGATATGCTACAGAGTAAAGCTGGAGTTTTTTGAGATGGTCAGTGTAGGGCATCTGTTTGAGGCCAGTAATCGTCTTTGCGAGGTACTTCTGTGGCCTTTCCAGCTGCTGCAGATGTTTTGTGAGGTACATTCCAAAATGGGCATTGTACTTTATAATGGGTCTAATGAGTGCTGAGTAGAGGGGAACAATGACCTCTTTTTTCCTGGATGAGAACCCTTTTGTGATGAGGTGTGCCACATAGAAGGATTTCCTGACTACTAAGGCGATGTGATTATCAAAGGAAAGACTTCTGTCCACTTGGGTCCCAAGGTCTCTTATTACACATTCAGCATTAAGTAGACTGCCGTTTATGTGGTAGTTCATGGGTACAGAGTTTTTACCAAAGGGGATGACAATGCATTTTTTGGCATTGAGCTTGAGGCCATGCCTCTGACACCAGGCATCTGTCTCAGTGAGACCCTTCTGTAGGATGTCCACATCATTTGGGGACTTGACTATGGCTTCTAGTTTGTAGTCATCTGCGAACTTCATTAGCCAGAGGCCTTCTCTGTTAGCCTGTACTTCAGAGAAGTAGATACCAAACAGGAGAGGTCCCAGGACTGAACACTGTGGTACTCCACTTGTCACTGGTTTGAAGTCAGATTTGGAGTCTGCAACTTTTACAGTGTGGGTTCTGTCAGTGAGCCAGTTGGCAACCCATCTTATGATGTAGGGATTTATACCTAGTTTAGTGAGTTTAGCTATAATTTCAGAATAGGGGATGGTGCTGAAAGCCTTGGCGAGGTCAAGATAGGCTGTGTGAACCACCTTACCCGCATCTACACCTTTGGTGACTGCCTCAAAGAAGTCAATCAGGTTCAGAAGGCATGATCTGTCTTTCACAAACCCAAACTGGGTGGGGTCCAGAGTTTGGAAGTTATCAGTGTCTTAGTTTATGAGTTCCATGATGATATGTTCCATGGCCTTGCAGACCAGGCTCATCAGGCTAATAGGGTGATAGTTCCCAGGATTAGTGGTGGCTCCCCCTTTGTGGAGTAAGATAACTGTTGCTGTGCGCCATTCAGTGGGCACAAAGCCTGACGTCAGACTACAATTGAACATAGTGCTTAGGTGGGGAGCCAGTTCATTCTAAAGTTCATGTAAAACGCAGCCTGGGATGTTGTCCAGTCCTATGGATGCTGTGTTTTGGGTTTTAGAGAGTGCAGCTTTTACCTGCATAGATGTGATTACAGGGACTCTGCATTCTTCCTGTATAGATATGGGCCCTTTGGGGGGTGGGAGGGGGGTAAAGTTAGCACTGAATCTATCTGCCAGGATGTTGGCAATATAAGTTGGTTCTGTAATTTTCATGCTGTTGTGCTGTAACTCAGAGCAGATCTGGGTGTTGCCATTGAGATTCTTGACATAGCAATAGAATGCTTTGTGGTTGCCCTTAGAATCAGTGGTGATTTTGTTTTCATAGCTAGCTATGGAGGATCTTATAAGGGATCTCAGCTTCTTACTGAGGCTGACCAGGGAGCTCCTCCACTCATGGGATTTTACTCTCTTTTGCAACAGTTTCTTCCTTCTGTTGTAGAGTTTGTTTATGGCAGGGGACCACCAGATTGGCTTCCTTTTTTTGGTTCTGTTTGGGATAGCACGATCCATGCACTCGTGTACGTGCTTATAGAGTGCATTTGTGTAGGATTCAGCAGTCGTAACTGTATTGTCCATCTGCATGAGTGTCATGAAGTTCGCCACTTCTGTCTTAAGAAGCATGAAGTTGGCTTTGGAGAAAATTTTTACAGTGGTTTCCTTAATGGTGGGTGGGGTGGAATGCGGATATCTAGGGTGATTAGCTTATGGTCAGATCTGACCAACGAGGAGTTGCCTTCAGATGTGGAACACAGGTCACTCATGTTGGTAATGACTAGGTCTAGGATATTGTTGCCCCTGGTGGGGGGTGTGGATAAGTTGATCCAGGGCATTGGAATTTATGAATTCCAGAAAGTGTTGAGTGAAGGAGTTGGTACATGCGTAGTTTTTGCAGTTAATGGTGGGGTAGTTGAAATTACCCATTATTAGGGTGTTTGATTGAACCCTAATATTTTCCAATATATCAAGAAAAGAGGAGTGGGAATCCTTGGGCATGGTGGGGGATCTGTAGCAAGCTACAATTTGCTATAAGAGTAAGTGTTATCATGGTACAAATGCTCCTGTTATTAATAAAATAAATAAATAATCCAAAAGAGAAGTATAGGAGCAAACCAAGGATGACAACAAAAATCAGCATAAATCCAGCAGTCACTAAGACTTATTCAAGCAGCAAAAATAAATACTAGTTTAAACAATGACTGAATCTGTAGCAAAAACAGGTAAAATCCAAGCCGTTTTATTGGTAAGCGCTTTCACCCTGTAAGGGCTTTTTCAAACCATAAGAAACAAA
Source organism: Protopterus annectens (assembly GCF_019279795.1). Classification (NCBI taxonomy): domain Eukaryota; kingdom Metazoa; phylum Chordata; order Ceratodontiformes; family Protopteridae; genus Protopterus; species Protopterus annectens. The sequence goes on along the minus strand of NC_056748.1, from coordinate 644,164,769 downwards.
CACTGAATAAAATCAAGTCACATTTTATAAGGAAATAGGGATGACATCACTTCCTATTCCTGATTCAAACTTTTCAGTATGCAAAAACAATACATGTTGTTGTTTGTCTTTCGGCTTTTTCCCGGTAAGGGGTTGTCACAGCGGAACTCCAGTCCGCTAATGATTGGCAGTAGATTTTTTTACGAAACTCCGAGGTGCCAGCTCGACACCCAACCTTCAATGAAGGCACGCCCATTTACACACGCATGTCTTTCAAACGCTACCCAACCATGGGGAGGAAATGCAGACTCCACACAGAAGGCACTCAAAATATGTATATAAAAAAACTATATATATAAACAATATTTATATAAAAAATGCACATCTATGTATAAAGATAAATATAAAACATTAAGTCAACATTCCAAAATGTGTATGTTTATCTCACAGTTAGTCTCCTATTCTTGAGAACAGGTTTCAACGGAATTTTGTCATTCAAACCTGGTCTCCGGTCTGCTCTAAGTCTGATAATCCATTTTAATTCCAATGTTTCAGTGTAATTGCATATATCCCCTCCCCTAACACTGGGTTCATTAATTTGTATAACTAAAAATACAAATGAATGTGTATTATCACTGTATATAATGTGTTTAGAAAATACATTTTATCTGTCATATATGATGAAGAAAAATTTGCCTGCAAGTATTAAATGTGCAGTTAATGATTTAATAATTTAATAAAAATAATTTTAATTTTTGTAAATTTGTAGATACCAGTTCCCAGTTTATTCACCCAGTTACCTCCTATTGTTTCAGGTTCCAACTCAGTGCTAATTGCAACACATCACATGTCATTTATTTAGCCAAGTGCACTGCCTGTCAAGCATTCTACGTAGGCAAGACAGACAGACACCTACGAGATAGGGAACACCTTTATCACATCCACACACTGTCTCCACGCAGTGCACTTTCTAAACACATTATAGACAGTGATAATACACATTCATTTGTATTCTTAGTTATACAGATTAATGAACCCAGTGTTAGGGGAGGGGATATATGCAATTACACTGAAACATTGGAATTGGAGACCAGGTTTGAATGACAAAATTCCATTGAAACCTGTTGTCAAGAATAGGAGACTTACTGTGAGATAAACATACACACTTTAGAATGTTTACTTAATGTTTTATATTTATCTTTATACATAGATGTGCATTTTATATATATATATATATATATATATATATATATATATATATATATATTGTTTATATATATATTTTTTTTATATACATATTTTTTTATATATATGTATTGTTTTTGCATACTGAAAAGTTTGAATCAAGAATAGGAAGTGATGTCATCCCTATTTCCTTATAAAATGTGATTTGATTTTATTCAGTGTTTGTTTCTTATGTTTTTTTGGCAAGACAGATAGAATATTACGTGAACGGGTTTATGAGCATTTATATGCCATTAGGAAAAATAAACCAGACAATGCATTGGCCAAACATATTTTAGAAAATGTTAATCATTCATTTTCATTTAGAGCAGTTGATACAATTGCAACAGATGGGCGTGACGGCCCTGAACAGGTCTTACTTGAAGTACAGGAATTATACTGGCAACTGAGCCTTAATGCCTGTGTACCACCAGGATTAAATGAGATTTGTTCTCTGTACCCTATTTTAAAGTTAAAAAGTTTGCATAGATAAAAACTAACATATATTATATATAATTACTCAGATTATACAATTTTCGTAGTACATTTATTTAATTAATATTTGATGGTTTTATATATTTTTAATATATTTTAGTTCATTTGTATTAACGATGCCTACATGTGTTGTTTGCCTTTACATATTATTGTACATTCACACTACAACAATGATATATGGATTTCATTTGAAGATTTTACATTTTTTGCAGCTGGTTATTAGGTTATTGGACTAGTATTTTGAAACTTTTAACCAATTTTAATTGTTTTATTTTTATTCAAGTATTGATGTGTACTATTTTTGTTTTATGTACACTCTATTAAATTCATTAATTGAATATAGCTCAATATGGCTTATGAACTGTTTACTGTTGCTGGGTTAAGGCACTCACATTTTGGTGCCAAATTAAGTATTTAATTAGATTTTAATGCTCTGTTCTTGTTTGTCTGAAGAAGTCCCACAATTTGGTGGGACGAAAAGCGCTTAACCTTATGTAAAATAAAGTTCTGTTTACTTATTACCGACTTGCGGTCATTCGCATGGAATATATTGTGACTTGCATCTCCTGTTTTCAATATTTGTTTTAAACACTGTTTGCTTTGGAGTTATAGAGTGGCATTTATTTTTGGAACTTCTTTCTGCTACTGCCAGCATTATTCCAGGCGCTGTTCATTCAGGAACTATAGTGTGGTATTTATTTTTTGGATTCACAGTATTTACTGTTTGCATCGGCATTCAACCATTGTTCGTTTTGGGTCTGCGGTCCACTTTTTGTGTTTTTCCAGTTTGTTGATTATTTGGTTGAAGCATTCTATGTAGGCAAGACAGACAGACGCCTACGAGATAGGGTAAGGGAACACCTTTATCACATCCACACACTGTCTCCACACAGTGCACTTTCTAAACACATTAAAGACAGTGATAATACACATTCATTTCTATTCTTAGTTATACAGATTAATGAGCCCAGTGTTAGGGGAGGGGATATATGCAATTACACTGAAACATTGGAATTGGAGACCAGGTTTGAATGACAAAATTCTGTTGAAACCTGTTCTCAAGAATAGGAGACTTACTGTGAGATAAACATACACACTTTAGAATGTTTACTTAATGTTTTATATTTATCTTTATACATAGATGTGCATTTTTTATATATATATATATATATATATATATATATATATATATATATATATATATATATATATATATAGTTTTTTTATATACATATTTTTTATATATATGTATTGTTTTTGCATACTGAAAAGTTTGAATCAGGAATAGGAAGTGATGTCATCCCTATTAACTTATAAAATGTGACTTGATTTTATTCAGTGCTTGTTTCTTATGGTTTGAAAAAGCCCTTACAGGCTGAAAGCGCTTACCAATAAAATGGCTTGGATTTTACCTGTTTTTGCTACAGAGTTAGTCATTGTTTGAACTAGCATTTATTTTTGCTGCTTGAATAAGCCTTAGTGGCTGCTGGATTTATGCTGATTTTTGTTGTCAGTCTTGGTTTGCTCCTGTACTTCTCCTTTTGGATTAAGCTACAATTTGGATTGCAGTTTTTCCCAGAGTTAGTTGTACTTGGATAACCTCGGATGCATTATGCTGCGCAACTAGCCCGGAGGTGTGGATATCCTTAATGAATATGGACACACCTCCGCCTTTGGTGTTCTGGTCCAGGTTAGATAGTCGAAAAGTGTGGTGTGAGTTATAGCCTGGTAATACAGGGGTGCTCTCTAAAGCCTTGAACCAAGTCTCTGTCACTGCACAGATATCGATGTTCTCCATTTTAAGGAGTGCCTCAAGTGAGTGCATTTTGAGATTTAGACTTCTAGCACTGAGTAGCATTACCCTCAGTTTTTGCTTGCCTATTCCTGTTATGGTGGTGAATTTGTCATTTGAACCTTGCCTAAAAAAGGCACTATGGGGGCAGCAAGACTCTTAGCCAGTATCCGGAATCCCAGGGGCGACAGGTGCAGGCCATCTCTGGTAAAGCATCGTGGTCTGTCGACCATGTCTTCCCAGGCAGACAGATACTGGATCCCCTTAGAATGACACCAGAAGCTTAGCCAATTGTTGAAGTCAGTCATTTTGTCCTTGTACTGCAGTATCATTCTGGGTAATGACAGGATGCTACTCAGGGCTAGGGTCATACCTGCGTGGGTGACAAGATCGGAGAGCTCTTCCATGTCTCTTTTCATGTAGTCCAGGGAAGTACGTCTCAGGTAGTTTACACCAACATGGACAATGACAGAGTCATATTTGTACTGGAGTGACCTGAGTGCATGGGTTATGTGGTGGATCCTGGCACCTGCAGGCAGCTGACAGTAACCTTCTCCTTGTTTATCCTGGTGAGTGGGACATCAGTGTGCCTGACTATAGAGTCACCTATGACTAGTGTGTTGGGTACGTTGATTTGCCTTATGGGCTGTGGTCTAGTGGCACACTGAGTCTATGGGCTATGTGTCATTTGGGTTGCATTGAGGGGTGGAGGTTGCTTGCATTTCTGTTTTGGAGGTCTCTGGTGTTTGAGCAGATATTATTGAGAGCCTCTGTGAATATTTTTGTGTTTCTGTGTGGATTTTGGTGGTATAGGTTTAGTGGGACTATGTGATGAGTGTGTTGTGGTGCAAGTGCTTACCTTCTCCTCTTGACTATCAAGTTCAGTCTTGGTTGGAAAGAGCTTTATCTCCAGTTTGGCTAGATAAGTACATCTCTCACAGGTTGTGGTGTTGGGTGGTAGGAGGAGAGGGTTGTCTGCATACATGAGGCAATTGGTACATTGCCCCAATATGCCCAGATTCATTAGATAGACAGGAGAAAACACTGGGGGCTGACCCTTGGACATGTCTGAATAACAAACTACTTTCCTCTAGACAAGTGAGGAAAGTGAGTATAAGAGCTGTTTTTCTCTAAGCAAGTGAGGAAAGTAAGTACAAAAAATATTTTCCTCTAGGTAAAGAGGAAGATTGAGTGCTGTAGTAATTTATAGCTTATTTAGTGCTAACAACAAGTTCTGAACAAGTGCTGAACATGAATAACCAAATTCAAGTGCTAAAACTAAGTATCTGTAACTGGATCTTGTGGTAGGTAGGCCACCTAGTGCTTACCACTCCCACTGATAAGCTAGAAGGCTTCCCTCCAACACAGAAAGGCTTGGGGGGCTCAGAAGCTTACAAGCAGTCCTGGATACAGCAAATCTGTATCTGGACTAGACTAGTTACAGGAAAAGTGGGAAACAAGCACAAACACGGGCTTTTAAACCAGAAGGTTGAAAAAGATGTAAAAACTGCCGAAACGGCCAATAAACTACAATTTCTGGGCCAGAAACCACTCTTGTGGTAGACAGGCTACCTACTGCTTACCATTCCCACTGATAAGCTAGAAGGCTTCTCTCCAACACAGAAAGGCTTGGGGGGCTCAGAAGCTTACAAACAGTCCTTTATACAGCAAATCTGTATCTGGACTAGACTAATTACAGGAAAGGTGGGAAACAAGCACAAATGCTGGCTTTTAAACCAGTAAGTTGAAAGACATAGGAAAACTGCCAAACGGCCAATAAACTACAATTTGTGGGCTACAAACCACTCTTGTGTTAGATAGGCTACCTAGTGCTTATCACTCCCACTGATAAGCTAGAAAGCTTCCCTCCAACACAGAAAGGCTTGGGGGGGGGCTCAGAAGCTTACAAACAGTCCTGGATACAGCAAATCTGTATCTGGACTAGACTAGGTACAGGAAAGGTGGGGAAATAAGAGCAAACACAGGCTTTTAAACCAGAAAGTTGAAAGTAATGGAAAAACTGCCCAGACAGCCAATAAACTACAATTTCTGGGCTAGAATCCACTCTTGTGGTAGATAGGCTACCTAGTGATTACCACTCCAACTGATAATCTAGAAGGCTTCCCTCCAACACAGAAAGGATTTGGGGGCTCAGAAGCTTACAAACAGTCCTGGTTACAGCAAATCTGTATCTGGACTAGACTAGTTACAGGAAAGGCAGAAAACAAGCTTAGAAAAAATCATTTTTTGGATAGTAGAAAGGGAGAAAGGTGATAATTCAAAATTAAGGACCTAAGTGGCTTGCACTTCACAAATGTTCTTTCTGTATTAGGTAGAATGAGCTAGTGGCACTAGACTGGAATAGAGCTGGGATAGAGCTGAACAGATGGGACTGGTAGTAGTGTCTAAAGTCAAAATATGATCTCACTGTACTCGGATGAGTGAGCAAATGAGATAGACCCAGGAGGAGTGTTCAAACACAAATTTACAGGAGGGGCGGGCAATTCCAAAGCCACCAAGATTAATACCAGAACAAGAACAGGGAGGGCAGGCAGGAAACTAATTGCAGAGACAGAGAGAGACCACAGTATTCTATGAAACAATTAAATAGAAAAATAAATAACTACAGAGAGACACAGACCACAATATTCAATGAAACAATTAAATAGAAAAATAAAATGCAGCACAATCTTTAACACATCAAGTTTGTACTTAACTCAGCTAGTAGTGCAGTTGATTGTAGGTATGTAGCAGAAGCCAAACAACTCAGATATTAAGCAGTAATAAATTCAAAGATATGTGACTAACACTTATAAATACAGAGAAACCCTCTAGGCTAAGGGTTTAACGCTGAATATCAATAAAATGAAACACAATTTTGACAATATATCTAATTTCCTCTCTGCTTTCACTGGCTTGTGTGAGTAAGCACAAAATTATAATTTTGTGAAATCACTCCCCTTCAACTATTTAAATTTATTGGCCATCCTACTGTATTCCATAGTACCGGAATACAAAAATGATCACCCCCTTTCAATCTATCTTGCTGTTTTAAAAATAGTGACTCTCCACTAAAACTTAACTTTTTAGACAGGTAAAACTTAAGTTACCCACTTTCACATCTAACTTCTCCAGTGTACACTGCAGTGTTTAGGATAAACCATTTGTTTTTCATCTTACCTTTAAGCATCCCTGTGACTAGCACTTGCTCTAATACCTGCTGGAAAGTACTAGGAAGCCTTAAACTGATACAAGCACTCAACTTTCCTTATTAATAAGGAGAAATTAATTATAGGCACTAAACAGCCAATAATTGGAAAGTACCTTGCTGAGGAAAGGGAAAACAGATCCTGTAGTTTTAAAAAAAAAGCACCAAACCAAGCATGTCCAAGGGTCAGCTTCCGGTGATTTCTCCTGTCCACCTGGTGACTCTGGGCATACTGGGGCAATGCAGCAATTGCCTCATGTACACAGACAACCCTCTACTCCTACCACCCAACACTACAACCTGTGAGAGATGCACTTATGTAGCCAAACTGGAAGCAAAGCTTTCTACACCCAAGATTGTGCTAGACTGTCAAGAGGAGAAGGTTAAAACCCACACTACACCTCAAGCAGCACATAGCCCTTCTAAACTCACACCATGAACATCCACACAAAGCAACACTAAATCCACATATGCGGAGGCCCTTAACTGTAACCTGCCCAAGCAACAAGGACCTCCAAAGTTAAAACGCAAACACCGATCACAACCAAAGTGTCACATAGCTCACAACACCAGTATGTCACCCAGCAACAGCCCCTAAGGCAAGACAACATACCTAACACTTTATTCATAGGTGACTCTATAGTCAGGCACACCGATGTCCCACTCACCAGGCTGAACAAGGAGAAAATTACAGTCAGCTGCCTGTTGGGTGCCAGGATTCGCCACATAATGCATGCACTCAAGTCACTCCACAACAAGTACAAATATGACTCTGTACTCTGGACTACATGAAAAGAGACATGGAACAGCTCTCGGATCATGTGGCCCAGGCAGGTATGACCCTAGCCCTGAGTAGCATCCTGCCTTCGCCAAGAATGATACCACAATATAAGGACAAAATGATTGACTTCAACAATTGCCTAAGCTTCTGGTGTCATTCAAATGGGATCCAGTATCTGTCTGCCTGGGACGACATAATCGACAGACCACGATGCTTTGCCAGAGATGGTCTGCACCTGTCACCCCTGGGATTGGCTCTTGCCACCCCTATAATGACATTTTTAGGCAAAGTTCAAAGGACAAAACCACTGTAACAGGTACAAGCATGCAAAATCTGAAGGTAATGCTACTCAATGCTAGAAGTCTAAACCTCAAAATGCACTCTCTCGAGGCACTCCTAAAAATGGAGAACATCGATATCTGTGCAGTAACTGAGACCTGGTTCCAGGCTCCAGAGAGCACCCCTGCAATACCAGGCTACAACTCTTACCACACTTTTTGGCCACCAAACCAGGATTGAAACACTAAAGGTGGAGGAGTGTCCATATTCACCAGGGATATTCACACCTCCAGGCTAGTTGCCCAACACAATGCATCTGAAATTTTCCAGGTGCAACTAACACTAGGTAAGACTGCAATCCAAAATTGTAGCTAGCTACAGATCCCCCACCATGCCCAAAGATTCTCAATACACCTTTCTAAACATACTGGAAAATATTAAGATACAACCAAACACCCTAATACTGGGTGATTTCAACAACCCTGCCATTAACTGGGAAAACTATTCATGTACCAACACCTTTGCCCAACGGTTCTTGGAATTCATAAATTCCAATGCCCTGGATCAACTAATCCATAGTCCCACCAAGGGCACCAATATCCTAGACCTGGTCATTACCAAGATGAGAAATCAATGCTCCACACCTATGGTCACCCCCTCGTTGTTCAGGTCAGACCATAAGTTAATCACCCTTAACATCCACATACCACCCCCACCCCCCAGTAAGGAAACCTCCATAAAAAACTTCTCCAAAGCCAACTTCATGCTACTCAAGTCAGAAGTGACAAACTTCATGACACCCATGCAGACGGGAACTGAAAGTTCGACTGCTGAGTCCTACATTAAGGCACTGTAGGAGCACATCCACTCATGCATGAATCGTGCCATCCCAAACAGAACCAAGATGCTCTCCTCCAATAAAAGGAAGCCAATCTGGTGGTTTCCTGCTATAAACAAACTTTACAACAAAAGGAAGAAACTGTTGCAGAAGAGGAAAATTCCAGGAAGCAAAAAACTCCCTTACTAGCCTCAGAAAGAAGCTGAGATCCCTCATAAAATCCTCCAAAGCTAGTTACGAAAATAAAATTGCCAAAGATTCCAAAGACAACCACAAGGCATTCTTTAACTATGTCAAGAATCTAAATGGCAATGCTCAGATCTGCTCTGAGCTACAACAGAATGGCATTAAATATACTGATCCCAAGGATAGTTCCAATATCCTGGCAGATCGATTCAGTGCCAACTTCACCCCCTCTCACCCCTAAATGGCCCATCTCAATACTGCAAAAATTGCCAAATTCTGTTAATAATGGCCACACCGGTAAAAAACGCACTCTCCAAAGCTAAGAATACAGTATCCATGGGACCAGATGACATCCCAGGCTGTGTACTACATGAACTACAAAATGAACTGACACCTCACCTAAGTGTCATGTTTAATCATACCCTCACCTCAGGCTTCATGCCCACTGAGTGGCGCACAGCTACAGTTATCCCACTCCACAAGGAAGCATCCACCTTGGATCCTGGGATCTACCACCGCATCAGTCTGATGAGCCTGATCTGCAAGGCCATGGAACGTATTATCATGGAACTTATAAACAAAGACATTGGCAACCTTCAAACACTGGACCCCACCCAGTTTGGGTTTGTGAAGGGCCGATGTTGTCTCCTGAACCTGATTGACTTCTTCAAATCAGTCTCCAGAGCCGTGGACAATGGTAAGGCATTCCACACAGCCTATCTGGACCTTGCCAAGGCCTTTGACACCATCCCCCACTCTGGAATCATAGATAAACTTACTAAGCTGGGCATTAATCCCTACATCACTCAATGGGTTGCCAACTGGCTTACTGACAGAACCCACACTGTAAAAGTAGCTGACTCCAAATCCAGCTCCAGACAACTGACAAGTGCAGACCCTCTGGGTTCAGTCTTGGGACCGCTCTTGTTTGGCATCTACTTCTCTGAAGTACAGGCCAACACTAAGGGACTCTGGCTAACAAAGTTTGCAGATGACTGCAAACTGGGAGCCATTACTGATTCCCCAAATGATGTGGATACTCTACAAAAGGGACTTACAGAAACAGATGATTGGTGCCAGAGCCATGGGCTCAAGCTCAATGCCAAGAAATGTATAGTTTTCCCCTTTGGGAAAAAACATGTACCCATGAATTACCACATAGGTGGCAGTACACTAAACACCGAAAGTGTGATGAGAGACTTAGGGACACAGGTGGACAGTGGTCTCACCTTCAATAACCACATTGCCACAACAGTCAGGAAATCCTTCTATGTGGCACACCTCATCACTAAGGGCTTTTCATCCAGAAAAAAGGAGGTCATTGTCCCACTGTACTCATCCTTCATTAGACCCATTATAGAATACAATGCCCCATTTGGTATGTACCTCTCAAGACATCTGCAACAACTGGAAAGGCCACAGAAATACCTCACTAAAAGAATCACAGGCCTAAAGCAGATGCCCTACGCTGACCGCCTCAAAAAACTCCAGCTATACTCTTTCGCATATCGTCTACTCAGAGATGATCTCTGCTTAACATACAAGGCCATGTCAAACCCAGAGCTGTTGGATATGCTACACTTAAAGAAATCCCAATCCCTCAGAGCCACACACTCCAGGGATCTAAACCTTGTCATCACAATAAACAAAACATGCTGGAGAGATAGGTTCCTGACCCAGAGACTCCAGAGACTCTGGAATAGACTGCCCATACATGTCAAGCAGAGTGCCTCTTTGGTCCTCTTCAAAAGGAACCTTGACGACTGGATGGGAGAAAGGAAATTCACCCCGGGGATCACGTAAGTTGCCCTGCTAGACGGGTCCAGGGGAGTAAATAGTGTGGGAAGAAATAGCCAGGGAATTGTTATGGCTAGGCTTGTATATGCCCTAGGGCTGATAGCCTAGTACCAACCTATGAACCTATGACACCTGTACCTGTATAACCCTTAAAACAAATGCATGACCACCTACTTACCATGATTATGCCTTTCTAATTCTGAGCTGCTAATACCTCCATATCTTGCCAGGTAGAAATAGCCTAACATCCAAAGTAACCCTCACTTTAATGATACCATACTACTGTGCTTTTCTATCTCTTCAGCCAGCACATGTAACTATGTATTTCCTCTCTAGTATCCTTTCACATCTCATCTCTCTAATACTACTCACCTCTGTCTCCATGTCCATCATTTTCCCTCCTGCACATTGTTCCTCTTCAACTCATTTTATTATTCTATTTTTTCATCAGAATACTCTATCATTTCTCACCTGAATATATTATTATTAATGCAGTCAGTATTTTGAATAACTATATACTAGTTTACTCAACATAGTTTATTCACGTCTGAAAAATAACTTGCTACATGCAATATATATTTTATTCTTGATCATAATTTCTGCTAGCAATATTCAGGAAATGTATTTTAATCTGTTGTGGGGCACCCCCAATCTATTGTAAAGTGCTTTATCTGTTGTGGAGCTTTTTCTCTTTTTGTATATAATTACTTATCAACTATGTTTTTATGTGTGTTTATTGGAACCTTTTCCCTAGTTCATTGTAAAATATTTAATTTTATCTGGGGCTTTTCTCCCCTTGTATATAATTACTCATCAACTATTATTTAAATATTTTTGAATCTGTTGTGGAGCTCTTCTCTGCAGGCCTCCAGTGAAAATGGGACACTGGCTTAGTCAGATTTTCCCATTTACTAAAGGACAAATAAAAAATAAAATAAATAAGACTTGTGAAATTATACCCCAATCAGTCAGGGATATCTGTGGCACAAATAAAGTTTTCAGTGGTCTTCTTTTAAGAGAATGTTATAGTACCACTGATGATAAATGAAAACCAAATGAAATAAAATCTTTACTCCCCAGTCAGCTATAAAGATCACCAGCAGGTGTTTTGGTCTGTAAACTCTTTCTGACTTCTGTGATCCTAGTTTTTCCTTTATTCTTATTCTTGTGTAATCTCATCTGAGTTATTTCTGCTCATTCTGTATCATGCACCCTAAGGTTGCATATGAGGTCTATTTTGCACAGAAAAGTTTATTTCTCTTAAAGAGGAAAGTACAACATTCACTGTAGGTCTGTACAAATGTAGGAATGTCTTTCATAATAACATCATATACATTAAAAAATTGCAACTCTCCTTCATGTCATGGGGAAACCACCATGCTATGTTACTATGTATGCATTTTGTATACAAGTAAATGTTATGGAAGGACAGCCAGCATAACACTGCATTAGTACATTTGATATATATCTACATTGTCAATGTTACAATTCACATGCATGCACATATGAACCTGACTGTTATATCATCCAGGATGCTGACAGTTCATCTCCTTCAATGAGAATACAAACTATTACCCTTCCTGTTAATCCAAAACTTGGAATAGAGTAGCATAAGACATTTTGGAAGCACCAAAAGCTTTTTTAAATTCTTCAAGACTTTTGGGTTTCTAATACCATGATGGAAATGGACCCCATTCCTAAGTCGAAGTATAATTAGAGTTTGTGAAATTAGTATTGTTTCAGTCTTTGATGTTAAGATAAAGTGCTCTTCGCAACATCTGCAATGTACCCACAACTGACTCCTTCTGCAATTCATATGGAATTATATGCATCAGTAACATATCTAAATATGACTTTAAATTCCTTTTTATAAAAAAAAAACAAAAAAAAACATGTAATCTCCGTGGTATCCCCGAAGTCTCAAAACAACCCACTAAGCAAGTATAGTGGGTCCAAAAACAAAACAGTGTAAGAAACTTCTCTGTGTGGAAGATTTTCAGAAAAAAATAATGCAATAGACAAACACCTTTCACTTCATAAAAGACACACAGGTTTTATGTTCCAAATCCTGGATTGCATAGACATGGGTGATCTTGAAGGAGACATCCTGAATATTCTGGAGAAACATGAACTCATGTGGCAATTAAAGATGAACTCTTTTAGGAAGCCTGGACTAAACTACTACTGTTCAATTAAAAGTCTACTGGAACTTAGAAAATTGCCACATTGTTTACATTACTAATTTTATTTTATTTTATTTTATTCTACCAGTTGGTTTTAAATACAATTTTAAATCAGTTGTAATTTAAGTGTATATTTTGTTTCCATCATCATATATTTTTTCTTATTATTTTTTCGTTTTCTGGTTCTCTTTTTTCCACTTTATTCAAAATGATGTGTAATAACAATACTAACTAATTATACAATAATATTTTTATAGATAGTTTTTAGGGTTCTTGTACATAGACCTGAAGAAGTCTAGAAGGATGAAAGCTATCTTTGTTAACAATAGGTTATGAAAATAGAATATGATTTTTACAATTGATTTTTTACATGCAACATGTATATGTATATATTTATATATATTTTTTGATTGCCAAATGAACTAAGGTTGATATATTTCCAGCCATGCAGTATATTGTTTTGGATAAAATCACAGACTTAATAATCTACTTAATAATCTGGTTAAATAAGAGGTACCACATCATTATAAATTTTTATTTAAAGTACGTAAGGGTTATATTATTATGACAGCTGCTAAGTAGGGCAGGACCAGCTCGAATGTCACACTGATGGGGGTAGGGATGTGAATTTAACATGTGTACCAATTACACTTTCTTTTACAGCACAATAAACTACTTCCTAGAAAGATAGTGAGGAAAATACTACTCTATTTTTGTTTTACTTGCATCGCTTGTCTGTGTACTTAATAAAGGATTTTCAACTGGAAACAGACTGCCTGCCTTACTTGGATTACTTTTGAATACTTAGTAATTCTGTACAATTACATATTTTTTATTATTATTATTTTATTTTTACTTAAGACAAGTCTAACTTCGCTACTTCTACTACTATTGTCTGATCTGATTAATATACAGTGATTAGCTAGAGATATATGGATTGAAAATCTTCCACACAGAGAAGTTTCTTACACTGTTTTGTTTTAAATTCAAGACCCCATTGCTCCTACTACTATTGGAACTGTCTGGGTATCTTTCTTCCACATTGCCCCTGTTTCTGCTTGAAAATCCTGGTATTTTATGACTTTGTGTCTCTCTGTATGTAAGACATTGTAATCTCTGGATGTAACAATTTGAATTATTGGTGCTACTTTTGTAAAATTAATGCTAAACTGAAGGCACTACTGTTGATGTACTGGGTTGTTATCAGGTCATCTAGAGTAACTCATTTAAATTAACAGAAGTTTCTTTAACAACTTCCAGAAGAACAAAATAGGATAAGAGGATGCATTCCATACATAGTTTGGTTCATTCTCACCAACCTACATTAGAATGAAAAAATTAGTTTCCCTACAGAGAGCACTAAGGATCATGTTTTTACAAATATGACTTAGTATTACTGTTCAATGAGACATGCACCAGTTTTAGAGGAAAACATATTGATATTGGCATGTTTAGATTTAGTAGTAAATAAGGAAATACTGATTATATCCAACAATAAAGTATGAGAAATATAGAATCAAGGTATGTATTCGGCAAATAGACGCAATGACTGCTGAATGTTTTCTGTTTTTATCACACAAATTCATACCTGATACAGTTTTATTCACTTTAACAAAGTGCAAGATGTAGCACTAGTGTTTACATGACACCAAGAAGGACAACAGAGGGTGCAGCAGGGCCATAACTAACAGGCTCTTTTTGTGTTAGAGAAACATTTTTGAGACAAATATCTGTTAAAAAAAATGTCTAATTAACACAATACATCACAGAGGGACATGGATACTTACCTCAGAAGAGAAATTCAAACTTAAGTAAAAATGCTGTGCAGGTTTCAAAACTGTTTCAAAATTCTTTTTTTTCAAAATATTTTCTGCTGTTTTTAAACCTTTTAAGTAATTGCAAAGGAAATGCATGAAGTTCTCTTCCTGCTTATCATAGCAACCAACAACTAGTATATATGCAGACCTAGCACTGTGATGTTATTCTATTTATAAATAGATGTTTGGAGATTGTAGTAAGTGAGCTTCCTCAAGTTTCTACATTTCAGAACATGGCTACAGACTGGGCTATCTTTTGTTTCAAACTTCCACACTGCCTAGCTATTATTTAATTGTTTTTATCTAAAAAACACTGTGACTAAAGACTTACATATCCTAATTTGAATCATTGTAGTAGGAATTATGATTCACTGATTTTTGTAAATCATAAAATATAATTAATAACTTCAAAAAAGAGATCATTTTTGTATGGTGGCAATTCTTTCCCCACTCCTTCTACTTATATATGCCAATTCCATTATAAAAAAATGAAAAAAATACAGCAAACAAGCTGCTTATTGAAACTGTAATTGTCCACATGAAATTCCACATATAATATAATCATAACTTATAAAATGCAGTCCATGATGAAATTTAATGCAGAAATAATGTATAAAAACAAATTAATACCAGTTCAACCAAGGCATTTTTCATAAATAATTTTCATAACTCTGTGTCCTTCAAAAATAATGTTTATATTCACTATGACAATATTTTCATTTCTTCAAACATATTTGCTCTTTCTCTTATTACACCATACACGTGTAGTACTATTACCTTCATAACTCTTTTTTACTTTATATCACAAATAAACATCATTCTTAGAATTCCAGCCATCACATTCAGTGTATTTATGTCTCTGCATTTTATCATTATCACAATCCAGAACACATTCCCTTTCCAAAACACTGGATTATTTGTTTGTCCCATAGTTTCATTGATTGAGCTTTCTGTTTTCTTTCTGAAAGTCTTACACCTTCTAAACATTACATTTGCTTCTGTTTACTGGCACCAGTTATAAATCATTAGCCTTCTAACCTCATTCTAAACATTATTCACATTTAGAGATACAAAATAGATAGTATCCCCCAGCAATTTTCTTTTCCTTAATATAAGCCCAATAGAACTAGTCTGCTTCAATTATTACAATCTAGCTTTGCTCTTTACTGTTTTTGAGAATATCATATTAGCTTTCTATATGGACATCACACCCATTTTTTTACTTCTTCATCATTGTTCCCATCTTCAGATATCACTTCATTTTTTATTACATCATTTTGGCAAAACATCAGTATCAGTAAGTCCATGCAATTCAACAATATAATTTTAGCAATGTTCTTTTCTGCTATTAGTTTTTATTTTCTGCATATTATCATTTTTTTATTTTGCAATTGAAAATCAAACTGTAAGCATCCTTCTTTACTGTAGCTTTTATGGGTAACCTACTTGTGGACACAGACTGAATATTCAAGCTTCAGTTGCCCAAGCTTCAACCCATTGATGAGAGGAATTTCACTGGAAACAACTGTCGGTGAGTTGTTCCTGCAGTGATGCCTTTTTGGGGGGAATGGTGCAGCCATGGATTTGGTATCTATAAGTTAGGGAGTGGGGTGGGGGCACTGCAAAAAACACTTTAAAAGTATTTTCAGCAGTTTTTTCAGTGACTGCAGTTCAGGGATTCCTACCCTTAGTGCATTCTCTTTCGCCGACTCACAATGGAAGCATTTTTTCCACATCAGTTTGTAGTTTCTGCTGGAATAACTATAATCTTCACACTGACACTCCTTCTATTTGTGTAGCCTTATATTAAATGTAAATCATTGCCTTCCACAAAATAAATAAATAAATGTTTGGATGATTCTCCTCCTCCCCCCAAAAAATGTCTTTGGTTGGCCTTAGTACCTTACACTACCCTTTTCTTTGTTTATAAGGATAACATTAGATAAATAATTGAGTTTCCACTTAGTATTACATAATGTGCCCTATACATTCCATACACCATTCCAAATGCTCCTTACATCTGTTATTTTTTATGTCAAAAGCTGACTGAGAACATTCAGAAAAAATATTTTAAGATACACTATGAAATGTCTATAGTTCTAAATTACACATTCAATATTTTCTTCTATTACAAGTTTATTTCTATAAAAATCTAATCATTTTATGGTATACAAAAGGATTTTGCATCACATCCATTTATTCTATCAAATCGAGGCCTCTTATTGGCTGAGCTTTCTTTATCCCAGGATGCACCACCACTAATCCCCCAGATCTTGTTTGTTTATATAACATTGTTAGATGTTTCAAGATGAAACAACAGGATCTGATATCCTCTGATCTCCAAGGAAGGGGAAGGAGGGTGGGTTAGAATGTGGCGAAGCAGATGGATCCCAAACATCTGAAGTTATGGTGAGTACATAACTAAAAGATGTTATGTAATCGATCTACATTCTGAATGATGGGACAGCGTCCCTAGCACCTAAATCGGGTGGCTCATTGGAAAACACTCCTGAGCACTGTGGAACCAAATGAAGCTCGTCCTCTAGATGCCACATCTAATTTGTAGTGAGAAATGAAAGTATGCGGGAAGACCATGCACAAATGTCACCAATAGCAAGCTTAGAATGAAATGCTACTGAAGTAGCCATAGCCCTTGTAGAATGAGCCTTGACAGTGGTGGAAAGCTCCTCGTTAGAAAAATATAAGCTTGAGTAATACAATCCCTGATCCATTTGGCAATAGTGACCTTTGTGACTGCGTTGCCCAATTTGTTTTCTGCAAAGGACACAAACAACTGATCTGTATTCCTTGACTGTTTGGTCCTATCCAAATAAAACGTAACTGCCTATGGACATCTAGTGTGTGGAAAATAAATTCCGCTTCATTGGAGTATTTTGGGAAAAACACTGGGAGCTCTAATGACTGTTGCAAGCATAAAGTAGAGCAGACTTTAGGAACAAAAGAAGGATTCGGTCTGAGGGAAACTCTGTCTGGATGAAAAACCAAGTACGGAGGTTTTACTGACAAAGCTTGAAGTTCTGAAGCCCTTCTGGCTGAAGTAATTGCCACTAGGAAAGCTGTCTTCCATGATAGAAACTTTAAATCACAGGTAGCTGCCGGTTCAAAGGGGGAAGTCAAGGCACGTAATACTATATCCAGATCCCATGGAGGTGCAGGATGAGAAACTGGAGGTCTTAATAGAGCAGCACCTTTCAAGAAGGTCTTACACAACCTGTTGCTCATTAAAGGTGGGTCTATGGATTCATGAAAGTTAGAAATTGCTGCCAATTGTACTTTGATGGTAGAAACAGAAGAGCCTTGGTTGAAAAGAGGTTAGGAACTTGAGTACTTCTGCTACGGAGCTGAAATGGGGTCCAGGCCCGGAGTTGAGCCCAAATAGCAAATCTTTTCCATTTGCTAGAATAAAGTTTCTTCATAGTCGACTTGTGGGCTGAAGACAATATGCACTACCTCTGGGTCTAGTGTATGTCTCCTGACTATGGTTGGAAGAGGAGGAGCCAGGCCGTCAATCTTAATGTGTGTAGGGACTGGTGTAGTAGTCCCGACTGATGAGTCAGTAGGTCTGGGATCTGGTCCAGGAACCATGGACCTTCCAGAGCATGTTTCGAAGATAAACCAAACTTGAGGCCAGTAAGGAGCAATTAAGATCATCTTGCTCCTAAGAGAAGCCTTCTGAATTACCTTGGGTAAGAGAGGAACTGGAGGGAAGGCATAAAGCAGGCCGGTGGGCCAAGGATGGACTAAGCGTCCATGGGGCTCTTCCATAGGGAGAAAAATCCTTGCACTCGCATTCAGAGGAGGGAACTCCCCATTCGCTGAAAATCTGTCTTGTAATAGTTATGTTCAGAGACCACTCGTGAGGAGAGAATGGTCCTGCTCAACCTGTCGACATTGGATTTGCCGGTATGTGAGTTGCCACTAGGAAGCGATTGGTTGAGATTGCCCATTCCCAGACCCTCATCGCTTCTCTGCAAAGAGGATAGGATCTGGTCCCTCCCTGCTTGTTCAAGTACCAGACAACTGACATGTTGTCCGTGTGAACAGCAATTACACCCTGAGGGAGGTAACAGTGAAGGGCTTGAAGGGATAGGAGTATTGCTCTCATCTCTAGGATGTTGATGTGGAGAGAGGTCTCTTCCGGATGCCATTTGCCCTGGACTGACCTGCCCAGGAATGCCCCCACCCCGTCTGGGGCGTCCGTGGTCAACGTGGCTGCCGGAGGAGGAAGAGCAAAGGGCCCTGATCCAAATTGGAAGACACTAGCCACCAGCTGCAAGATTCTGTGATCCATATTAGATGATTGAGAGGGAGTTCCTGAAAGGACCATTGAGTTGAGAGAAGCCACTGGAGGATTCTCATGTGTAACCTTGCCAAGGGAACTAGCAGAACTGTGGCAGACATCGATCCCAATAGTTGCAAGACCATTCTGGCTGGGGCTTTGGACTTGGAGTAGGGCTCGAACCTGATTTTGTATGATCTGAATTCTGTCTGCAGGTAGATTCAAACCAGATGCGGGTCTATCTCTGCCCCTATGAATTTTATCCTTTGAGATGGCAGACTTTGGCCAATTGAAGGTGATTCAATTGCCCAGTGATGTTGTGGCCTGCAGGCTCTGTAGAAGTAGATGCTTTGAGGTGGCAGTTAGAAGCCAGTAAACACCTGGAATCCTAGACTCCTCAAGTGAGCAGTCACTACTGCCAAGCATTTGGTGAACACCCTGGGGCTGTGGTGAGACCAAAGGGCGCATCTAAACTGAAAATGACTGCTTCAAGTGTCTCCTGGACGTTTGATGTATTTTGATATGTCTATGGAGCACATCCAAACACCTTTCTCCAACAGCGAGAATGGTTTGTAAAGTGACCATTCGAACTTGGACTTCTTGACTGAACGGTTTAGGTTGCTTAGGTCCAAAATGGGCCTCAAGTCCCCGGTCTTTTTGGCACTAAAAGAATCTTGAGTAAGTCCCTAATCCAATCTGGTCTGGTTGGATGGCTCCTTTTGCAGCAGTTTTGAAATTTCTATGGCTGTATCCCGTTGACTGGGTGGCGGGTCCGGGATTCTTTGGACTGAGGGGGACAACAGAATGGGATGGAGTAACAAGCACCCATCGGTCCTGAGTGATCCTTTCCAGGCCTTTAGGTCCTCTGCCGCCTCTGGGACTCCTCTGCCTCTGGAGGGGAACCTTCCTGCTGAGAGGGTAAGACTTATCTCCAGAACCACATCTTCCCTCCTCTTTAGCCTTGGAATAAGGCAGTGGAAAATCATGCCCCTACGGCAGTCAGAGTCTTACCCTCCTGTTCACAGCGGGTAAGTGTGTCTTTCACCTTGGGCCCAAACAGGAGGACCCATCAAATGGGGGCCAGGCTTGTCTCCCGTGGCGCAATGCCTGTACCCGCTCTACTTTCGCCCCTCGGCGCGCATCTGAGATGAGCCTCATGGAGATGGATGACATCGTAGCCAGCTGAGATCCAACCGTCTGGGCCAGCTCCTCAGGCAGGTTACCTAAGAGGGTATCGGATAGCTCCTTAATCAGATCCCTCTGGAAGTGCATTAGGTAGTTCAGAGACCTCAAAGTAACCGATCCATGCTCCTAGACTCCTTATTAGGAGTCTGCTACATCCTGCTGTGTAGCAGATGCCACCACCATAGCATCCACAGCCACACCTTAACTCTCTATCTGGGGGTGCTGAAAATTTGTTTGACAGATCAAATCCAAGAGCTCAGGCGGAGGGCTGAGCCCTGAAGGCCTTAAGGAAAACCGACTCATCAGCAGAGGGAGGTTTGGACTGCCAGCCTCGTTGTTTTAGGGCTTCAAGGATGTCTGCAAAGGAGACATCATCCGAGGGGGACCCCTCTGCATCATCGAGATCGGTGTCAGATGTCAAAGTCAACGTGCTTCCTCTTCTTCCTGGGAGGTTCATCGAAGAGGCTTCAGAAGGACCTCCAGGAGGGAGAAACCCCAGCAGGGGTAATCTGAGGCCCAGGGGCTCCGCTGTCTGCTGACAGGGACCCAGTCTCCAAGAGTAGGGAAACCGTGGAGATGGCCAAAGAAGATTTGGCTAGAGCACTCCTCATTGCCCTGAAGGCGGGACCACCAGAATCCTGGGAAGGTCCCGACAGTGGACGGTACGCCTCCCCAGGGCCGAAGGAAGAAGTCCGTGCACTGAACTCCGATCCAGGGGCTGTTGGAGGAGGAAGAACTGGCCAAATGGGCTGGAGCAGAAACCATCTTTTGGAACACCGGAGACTGGAAGAGTCAAATCCTGGAAGATCTCGAGGATACAAGCCTTCACCAAAATTTCTCTCAGCTCCGATACCTTCGCCCGAGGGGAAGTGTCTGAGCGATGACCCTTATCAGCTCCAATATCAGTGGAAACCAGAGGGTCCGTGGAGCCGATGGAGAAGTCTGCTTGTTTTTCTTAGCCGCCGGTTCCCTCTTCTTAGAAGAAGGAGAGGAAGATAAAGCCTCAAAGAAGGCTTGATTAATCCTCTAAGGATTAATTTGTTCTTCCTCTCCTGGAGGACTCGAGAGGAAGCATGGCACACACTGCAGGATTCTTGGAGATGTTTGGCGCCAAGACAATGAGCGCACGAGAGTGGTCGTCCGTAATGGACATTTATGGTTTATGTTCACATAGTTGTAAAATCAGAAGCAACAGTAAAGTTTAAACAGCTTAGGACACAGATACAATAAGTATGTCAACAAATATATATATATATACTGAAAAGAAAAACTTTTCCCTTTTTTTACAGTAAGAAAACACACAACCACTAAAGTAGTTAGAACAGGGGAAGGCCTCTCTGACTGAAAGGAACTTTATCTGACAGGAATTTTAAAGTAAAAATCAATAAAAAACCAAGAGACACACTCATACACAAAAAACAGCCGTTAAAACAGCTTTTGGGTTGAAAAAGAGAAATTTTCTGACAGGAAAAGATACTATAAATATAGTACTTAGCCCAGCCAATGTTGAGACCACGTCCAAGCTCTGTAAGCGGCAAACGAGATCTGGGGGATTAGTGCTGGTGCATCCTGGGATAAAGAAAGCTCAGCCAATAAGAGGCCTCGCTCTATAGCATAAGCGTGCTGAGTCGCCCAACCCATCATTCAGAATGTAGGCGAGATCGGATTACATAACATCAAATGTTTCAAAAGTGATGTCGCAAAATGTTTCTGAGCCCAACTGAATCAGAGCTCTTACATCTTTTACACTGAGACCTAAAGTAGTGGCCAGAACCTGTCAATGGTTTGTCTGTTCTTTGTTCTTACTCTTACCACTATCCACCTTCTTTCATTACAAACAAAGAACCTTGGCTCCCACTCTGACTACTTGTATCAACTACAGCATAAAAAAATCCATGACAATGTAGTTTCTCCACTCACATTTCCTTTATACCAGTGTGTGCCCTCTTCCTGATTTCTCTCTGCTACATTGCTCATAACCAAGCAATTCACATCAGATTCCAATAATTGAACAGCAACATACTGTATACCTAAAATGTCATAAGCTCAATCAGCGCAGTACTTCACCATTTCACCCTAGGATGTTATGGAATTGAGTTCTACTTCTGAAATAATTTCACCTGAATTTAATTTCCCATACTTCCATTAGAAATAACAGTTATTTGCATGTCTTGAGAGTGCACCTCTATTTGCCACAGTTAGAACTACAACCACCTCTATCTCTGCCTCTGTATTGCAACCTAACATCTTGCTCTTCTATCTCTGACAGCAAACCTGTGGTACAATCCAAAAGTGAGAAGAGTATGAGAATTTGTAAGATATCCTGGTCAATTTTCTCCTACTTAGTATGAATACCATGAAGGGTGTCTTCTGTAAAAGGGACACTGGCCAAATCAGACCATTCCTTCTGTCAATAAAATATAAATAAATGAATAAACAAATCAATTTAGTTATCAACTGGTCAATGAAAATGTGCAAAACTGTTTCTTTAATTTTCCTGGAGATCAATGTTAAACATTCTATGGGATCAAAATTAAATTTATTAGCCTGGAGCTTAAAGTGATTAGAAGAACATAGTTGTAAATACAGCAAAGATGCATTGTGCTAGCTAGGTTGATATAACAGAGATTCAGTCTCTTAAACAGTTGTGCAGTCAGTAACTGTGAAAGTCTACAGTCTGTCATGGTGAATGTGGAGGCCTTGAGGTAAGTCACAACTGATCTGAAGCCGAGAGGTTGTACAGTGGGAAAAAACACTTATTCACACATTCTTGCAGTAAAGATGTTAATGCTGTACAGACGTAAATGGCATTGGATACATTTAGCACATTAAATTAGAGATGTCTTGAACACCACAAAAGGACAAAGCTGTGTTTGATAGCAGAATGTTAACAGTTACACATGTGATGTTATTAGCACTCAGTGCAACAAAACAAATTGCATACACATGAACTATATTATACATTGTGATACCAAAGCATTTATCAGTAGTTTCATGTAGAAACTGACCTGGTGCACTATTGTAGATGCATCACAACAAAGCTAGTAAAGTGACAGTCATGGACAGCATACCTGGAAAACCATCATCTGTAGCAGTGAAGAGTAACTAAGTTTGAGTCATTAGTATTCTGCAGTACTAATAAGAACTGGCCAGGCAGTGAGGTACTGTACTGCAGTCCTACAAGTAAAAAGTTATTGCTTCTGTGGTGAAACAAGCTACATGACATTAGTCAGCAAATGACAAGTGTTATTTGGTTAACATAAATGCTCAGAGAATTTGTTGTTTGAAAATACACCTCAAAATCATGCTGTCAAAGGGCTATACTGCCAAGGGGATCTGCTAGTTATCCAACAAACCCCTTCCCTGCACACTGTATGTTCTGCCAATGTTTGACATTGGATTACTATGTCTTTGGCAGTTAATATGCACTGACTTCACCATTCCTTTTTGCATGCCCTCCTAAATTTATGCTTCATATCTATGCAATTGTGAGGTGGTGTTCTGCTGATTGTTGCCTATGTGCTGGAGTACAGTTGTGTTAGCCAGCTCACAATTTCTGCCTCATTCTCCTGTCAGTATAGAACTGATATTATTTATAAGTTTAGCTCTCCTTGTAGTATATAACACACTGTCCTAAGACTACTCTGTGTATTGGAGTACACATTATTACACACTGCCCTAAGACTACTCGGTATCTTGGAGTATACATTATTGACACACTGTCCTAAGACTACTCAGTGTATTGGAGTATACATTATTACACACTGTCCTAAGACTACTCGGTGTCTTGGAGTATACATTATGACACACTGTCCTAAGATTGCTCAGTGTCTTGGAGAATACATTATGACACACTGTCCTAAGATTGCTCAGTGTCTTGGAGAATACATTATGACACACTGTCCTAAGACTACTCAGTGTCTTGGAGTATACATTATGACACACTGTCCTAAGACTACTCAGTGTATTGGAGTATACATTATGACACACTGTCCTAAGACTACTCGGTGTCTTGGAGTATACATTATGACACACTGTCCTAAGATTGCTCAGTGTCTTGGAGAATACATTATGACACACTGTCCTAAGACTACTCAGTGTCTTGGAGTATACATTATGACACACTGTCCTAAGACTACTTAGTGTATTGGAGTATACATTATGACACACTGTCCTAAGATTGCTCAGTGTCTTGGAGAATACATTATGACACACTGTCCTAAGACTACTCTGTGTATTGGAGTATACATTATGACACACTGTCCTAAGACTACTCGGTGTCTTGGAGTATACATTATGACACACTGTCCTAAGACTACTCAGTGTATTGGAGTATACATTATTGACACACTGTCCTAAGACTACTCAGTGTATTGGAGTATACATTATTACACACTGTCCTAAGACTACTCGGTGTCTTGGAGTATACATTATTGACACACTGTCCTAAGACTACTCAGTGTATTGGAGTATACATTATTACACACTGTCCTAAGACTACTCGGTGTCTTGGAGTATACATTATGACACACTGTCCTAAGACTACTCGGTGTATTGGAGTATACATTATGACACACTGTCCTAAGACTACTCGGTGTATTGGAGTATACATTATGACACACTGTCCTAAGACTACTCGGTGTATTGGAGTATACATTATGACACACTGTCTTAAGACTACTAAGTGTATTGGAGTATACATTATGACACACTGTCCTAAGACTACTAAGTGTATTGGAGTATACATTATGACACACTGTCCTAAGATTACTCGGTATATTGGAGTATACATTATGACACACTGTCCTAAGACTACTCAGTGTATAGGAGTATACATTATGGCACACTGTCCAAAGACTACTCAGTGTATTGGAGTATACATTATGACACACTGTCCTAAGACTAATAGGTGCATTGGAGTATACATTATGACACACTGTTCTAAGACTACCCGGTGTCTTGGAGTATACATTATGACACACTGTCATAAGACTACTCGGTGTCTTGGAGCATAAATTATGACACACTGTCTTAAGACTACTCGGTGTCTTGGAGTATACATTATGACACACTGTCCTAAGACTACTCGGTGTATTGGAGTATACATTATGACACACTGTCCTAAGACTACTCGGTGTCTTGGAGTATACATTATGACACACTGTCCTAAGACTACTCGGTGTCTTGGAGTATACATTATGATACACTGTCCTAAGACTACTCGGTGTCTTGGAGTATACATTATGACACACTGTCCTAAGACTACTCGGTGTCTTGGAGTATACATTATGACACACTGTCCTAAGACTACTCGGTGTCTTGGAGTATACATTATGACACACTGTCCTAAGACTACTCGGTGTATTGGAGTATACATTATGACACACTGTCCTAAGACTACTAGGTGTATTGGAGTATACATTGTGACACACTGTCCTAAGACTACTCAATGTATTGGAGTACACATTATGACACACTGTCCTAAGACTACTCAGTGTCTTGGAGTATACATTATGACACACTGTCCTAAGACTACTCAGTGTCTTGGAGTATACATTATGACACACTGTCCTAAGATTGCTTAGTGTATTGGAGTATACATTATTGACACACTGTCCTAAGACTACTCAGTGTATTGGAGTATACATTATTACACACTATCCTAAGACTACTCGGTGTATTGGAGTATACATTATGACACACTGTCCTAAGACTACTTGGTGTATTAGAGTATACATTATGACACACTGTCCTAAGACTACTCAGTGTATTGGAGTATACATTATGACACACTGTCCTAAGACTACCCGGTGTCTTGGAGTATACGTTATGACACACTGTCCTAAGACTACTCGGTGTATTGGAGTATACATTATGACACACTGTCCTAAGACTACTCGGTGTCTTGGAGTATACATAGTGACACACTGTCCTAAGACTACTCGGTGTCTTGGAGTATACATTATGATACACTGTCCTAAGACTACTCGGTGTCTTGGAGTATACATTATGACACACTGTCCTAAGACTACTCGGTGTCTGTGAGTATACATTATGACACACTGTCCTAAGACTACTCGGTGTATTGGAGTATACATTATGACACACTGTCCTAAGACTACTAGGTGTATTGGAGTATGCATTGTGACACACTGTCCTAAGACTACTCAATGTATTGGAGTACACATTATGACACACTGTCCTAAGACTACTCAGTGTCTTGGAGTAGACATTATGACACACTGTCCTAAGACTACTCGGTGTCTTGGAGTATACATTATGATACACTGTCCTAAGATTACTCGGTGTCTTGGAGTATACATTATGACACACTGTCCTAAGACTACTCGGTGTCTGTGAGTATACATTATGACACACTGTCCTAAGACTATTCAGTGTCTTGGAGTATACATTATAACACACTGTCCTAAGACTACTCGGTGTATTGGAGTATACATTATGACACACTGTCCTAAGACTACTAGGTGTATTGGAGTATACATTGTGACACACTGTCCTAAGACTACTCAATGTATTGGAGTACACATTATGACACACTGTCCTAAGACTACTCAGTGTCTTGGAGTAGACATTATGACACACTGTCCTAAGATTGCTCAGTGTCTTGGAGAATACATTATGACACACTGTCCTAAGACTGCTCAGTGTCTTGGAGTATACCTTATGACACACTGTCCTAAGACTACTCAGTATCTTGGAGTATACATTATGACACACTGTCCTAAGACTACTCAGTGTATTGGAGTATACATTATTGACACACTGTCCTAAGACTACTCAGTGTATTGGAGTATACATTATTACACACTATCCTAAGACTACTCGGTGTATTGGAGTATACATTATGACACACTGTCCTAAGACTACTTGGTGTATTAGAGTATACATTATGACACACTGTCCTAAGACTACTCAGTGTATTGGAGTATACATTATGACACACTGTCCTAAGACTACTCGGTGTATTGGAGTATACATTATGACACACTGTCCTAAGACTACTCAGTGTATTGGAGTATACATTATGACACACTGTCCTAAGACTACTCTGTGTATTGGAGTATACATTATGACACTCTGTCCTAAGACTACTCAGTGTCTTGGAGTATACATTATGACACACTGTCCTAAGACTAATAGGTGCATTGGAGTATACATAATGACATACTGTCCTAAGACTACTCGGTGTCTTGGAGTATACATTATGACACACTGTCCTAACACTACTCGGTGTCTTGGAGTATACTGTCCTAAGACTACGTATACATTATGACACACTGTCCTAAGACTAATAGGTGCATTGGAGTATACATTATGACACACTGTCCTAAGACTACTCGGTGTCTTGGAGTATATATTATGACACACTGTCCTAACACTACTCGGTGTCTTGGAGTATACTTTATGACACACTGTCCTAAGACTACTCGATGTCTTGGAGTATAAATTATGACACACTGTCCTAAGACTACTCGGTGTCTTGGAGTATACATTATGACACACTGTCCTAAGACTACTCAATGTCTTGGAGTATACATTATGACACACTCTCCTAAGACTACTCGGTGTCTTGGAGTATACATTATGACACACTGTCCTAAGACTACTCGGTGTCTTGGAGTATACATTATGACACACTGTCCTAAGACTACTCGGTGTATTGGAGTATACATTATCACACACTGTCCTAACACTACTTGGTGTCTTGGAGTATACATTATGACACACTGTCCTAAGACTACTCGGTGTCTTGGAGTATACTTTATGACACACTGTCCTAAGACTACTAGGTGTATTGGAGTATACATTATGACACACTGTCGTAAGACTACTCAGTGTATTGGAGTATACATTATGACACACTGTCCTAAGACTACTCAGTGTATTGGAGTATACATTATGACACACTGTCCTAAGACTACTCGGTGTATTGGAGTATACATTATGACAGACTGTCCTAAGACTACTCAGTGTATTGGAGTATACATTATGACACACTGTCCTAAGACTACTCGTTGTATTGGAGTATACATTATGACACGCTGTCCTAAGACTACTCGGTGTATTGGAGTATACATTATCACTCACTGTCCTAACACTACTTGGTGTCTTGGAGTATACATTATGACACACTGTCCTATGACTACTCGGTGTCTTAGAGTATACATTATGACACACTGTCCTAAGACTATTCGGTGTATTGGAGTATACATTATGACACACTGTCCTAAGACTACTCAGTGTATTGGAGTATACATTATGACACACTGTCCTAAGACTACTCGGTGTATTGGAGTATACATTATGACACACTGTCCTAAGACTACTTGGTGTATTGGAGTATACATTATGACACGCTGTCCTAAGACTACTCGGTGTATTGGAGTATACATTATGACACGCTGTCCTAAGACTACTCGGTGTATTGGAGTATACATTATGACACACTGTCCTAAGACTACTCGGTGTTTTGGAGTATACATTATGGCACACTGTCCTAAGACTACTAGGTGTATTGGAGTATACATTATGACACACTGTCCTAAGAATACTCGGTGTATTGGAGTATACATTATGACACACTGTCCTAAGAATACTCGGTGTATTGGAGTATACATTATGACACACTGTCCTAAGAATACTCAGTGTATTGGAGTATACATTATGACACACTGTCCTAAGAATACTCAGTGTTTTGGAGTATACATGTAATTCACAGCAGCTTCCTGTTACTGCCAAGTTCTACAAGAGGGATAATGGTACTTGCATATCTTTACATTTGTTTCCACAGAAAATCTAATTTTTTACTTTATCTTGTCAGACTGCCTGTATTATATAGTATCACAGCAAATATATTTCAGCACATTACTTTTTCAGTCTGTTCAGCATCTGAAAGTCAGACTGAGTCATAAGTCCAATGGGTGTCTCTGCATAAGAATAGCTTGTTTAAAAATAACACATTTGAGATGCAGAAGATGGCCAGTCTAATATATACAACTGAGGAAGTAAGGTTATCTATCATGGTGTTATGAATTTAGTAGACATTAGGCACAGTCTTGTGGAAAAAAATGTAGGTCTATCGAATGTAGGTCAGAAACACACTATATACAAGCCTGTGGTTCTTGTTCTACAAGCAGTTCCCAGACAAGAGGCAATACTTTTCTCTTGACTGTGCCGAGTATGACATTCAAGATACAGTATTTTATTTCATGTAGCTCTGAAGGTGTGATTTACATACTGCCACCTGTGATCCTTTCTGCAGTTAGTACATGGAAAATCAAATCTGTTTATTCATTATTAGAAAATGCAAATGCACAGAGCATTGCCAACAAATACAGTGTGATACTTTCTGCTACAATATCTGCTCTGGGTATCAAATAGCTGCAGTTTGAAGGAGTTGGTCTGTGTCTGTGTAGCTATACTTAAATATTATATCTTTGACACAGGTAAATTACAGGAAATGCAAAATGAATGTTTTGCAAGCTTGAATAAATATTTTCAACTCAGTTATAACTTGATATCCCATGTCTCCAAATCATGTACTATATCTGCATTTTTGTCTGCTGAATGAATACATTTTGATTATTCTGTCTGCCTCCCTGGCCTATGCATTTTTAGTATGACATGTAATATTATCAGGAGTTATTGACTGTGGTGTTTGATTCTTTCTATATTGTTACTTCAAGTAATTTAGGGGCGTTACCTTTTTTGTAATTATTTACTATGGAGGTTTGTGGGTTGACAAATGGCTAACAAGTTTATGTCAAAACACAAGATACAGGACTTGATTCTTAGCATTAAGGGACATTGGCTAGGCTTAAGATGGTCCACAAGGGCAGCCTGCCTAGTACTTACTTATGATTCAAGGTAATTATATGTTTATGTTGACAAGATTTGTTTCTGATGTTAATCATATTAATGCCTTGCTAATACATTGTATACATTAGCATGCTCTCAGCAATATTATTCATATGCAAAACATATTAACTATAATCATTGCAGAATTCTTTACTATGTTTGCAGAAAACAAATTAAATCAAACTACAGAGCTGGGTATGAGTATGAATATGGGGGACATGAGAATAATAAGAATGTATGTAATCAACATAGTTAGGACTGTGAAGCCCTTGGTGTTTAACATTATAATCAGCTTATTTTACTACAAAGAAGCACTGTGGAATGCTATGACTTTATATTAAGCTTTAAATGAAGTGTAAAAAGAAAGCCTATTTATACACAAGTGCAAGTTATTTGAAGGATTAGAATCTCAGCTTCAAAGAATATGTTGTATATTAGCTTAATACAAAGTCACAGCATTCCACAGTTAAGCAGCAGTCATGTTAACTTGCTGATCCATAATAAACTTATTTTTTATAAATAAACTACTGGATTTCGTTTTTGAACAAAAAAGTTATATTTTCAGTGGGAGGTTTTATTTAAAATCGCTCTAATAAAGCATTCATTACCACATGTTCTCATTTAACAAATGCATAATGAGCCAGTTATAAGTAGCATCACTTTATTTCCCTAAAAGATATCTGCCAAAAGAGTAAATGTTTTAATATTATATTTGTCAATATGCTTGATCTGAATGTTACACCACCTTTTTACTTATGGTAATTATTTGGAATTTAAATGCTGAATATGCTTGCAATTATCACTCAGAAAGCAGCTTTTCAATCACTCAAGTACAACACAGGAGCATAGCATATGGATATTCAGGTGCGCATAGCCAGGCTTATGCAGCTTCAACAAAGGTCATAGGAGTGTCAGGGAGTGTTAAAAGTTCTATGACTGCATTTACATGAGTGCTAATATTTGAACAGCTTACTTCAGCAATTACAGCAATCATATCTCTTGCATTTTTCAGGTTAAAAGTTTAAACATGTAGATCTGATTCAGATTTGGCCTTGCTAAAGGCAGCCAACCAATGCATACTACAACAAAGATGAGTGAAGGTGTTTCATTTCTTAGTCTATTTTTAAGCTCATTTTACTCTTTGCATTTGTTGTAGATAAGGCTTTTTAGCCTAATCTAGTAATTCCGGTAAATATCTGCACTGTATTTTGCCAGTGTAAGTGCTCTAATTGTTGATAGTAAATGGTAGATTCTTTCTTTTGTGGTTAGTGACAATCAGGCTAGTTCAGGTCTTGGGTTTGCTTTAAGGCAGTTCCAGGACAGTTAGTTACAGAGGTTAGTGTCTACAAATGTTTGTTTTAGACAGATAGGTTTACGCTAGATAGCACACTGCTATGTGTTGACATAGATTGTTTGTATTAGACAGATAGCTTCAACACTAAATTAGCTCCAGATCTCACAGGCACAACGCCCCCTACAACCATCATTATGTAAGCACCTGGACACAGGCACAATGCCCCCTACAACCCTCATTATGTAAGCACCAGGAAGAATGGATTTGCACTTTCCAAGTGCCTTTGTAGCCAGCCTGGTTAAAATGCGAATCATGAGTCAATGTTGCAACTACCTTATGTTTACTGATAACCACCTACTACTAAAAGCAATGGGCACAATGTGCGAAAGATGCAGTTATACAATGTTTTTGGAGAGAAAGTTCTCACACAATGCCATGACAAATAACAAGCAGGTTGTTACTACAACAAGTGTATGCAGCTCAGACCAGACACAAAGACCTTCATATTCTAGGCTCTTAAAAGTAGCCTAAGAATCCAGTGCCCTCAACAGCCTCATAAACACACAACATAAGCAGCACCCAACATGAAATATACATCTTAGAGTCACACCGACCCATTTCAAAAAACAAAAGGTAAACATTCATACACTCTAATATGCTAGTCATTGGTAACACCATAGTGAGACACAGCAATGCACCACTCATCAGGCTGTGCAAGGAGGGGATCAAGGTTAGTTGTCTATCAGATACCCAGACTTGCCACATTACACAAACAATCAAGTCCTTGCAAGACAAGTACACAAACTGCACAGTCATAGTACACATAGGTGTAAATGTTTTGAATCATACCTCCCTGGATTATATGAAGGAAAAGCTTGATTAAACTCTCACAATCTGTGTCTGATACTGGTTTGAATCTAGCCTTGAGCAGCATTCTATCATTATCAAGAATAATGCCACAAACAAAAAACTACTGCTTTTTAACAAGTGGCTTAGTTTCTGGTGTCATTCTAATGGGGCACAATACATATCAGCCTGAGAGGAGATGGTAGACAGTCCTAACTGCTTTTCTATGGATGGCTTGTACCTTTTCCTGCAAGGCTTTTGAAATTGGTTAAAGCCTTATCCACCCCATAGCACCTTTTTAGGAAATATCACGCTTTTAGGGTTTCTAACATAATAAAAGAGAATCTGGATAACATTAAAGTATTGCTGCTCAGTGCTAGGAGCCATAAAAAATCCACTTCCTATAATAACTCTACTCTGGAAAACGCCAATATTTGCTTTACCACAGAGACCTGGTTCAAGACCACTGAGTGCACTCCCTCAGTACAGGTTTTCAATGCCTATCACACATTCAGGCCTATCATATTAGACAAATGCACTAAAGGCAGCAGTGTCTCTATGTTATTAAAAAATAACCTCCAGACACATTAGGCAAGATAATAGCCTGAAACTCTGATATCCAACTGTTCATAAAACCCCTTATCATATCATAGCTAACCATTGGATCCCCTCTATGCCCCATGTATCCAATGCTACCTACCTAACTAGTCTGCATGTATTAAACCAAACATCATTCTCCTGGGAGAATTCAACTAACCCTCAATAAATTGGGAGACTTATATATCCCCAACCGTGTACACCCAGAATGTTCTGGACTTCATCAGTACAAACTCTCTGGACAAATTAGTTTACTCCCCAACCAAAGATGACAGAATTCTGGATTTGTTCCTTACTAATATGGGACAGCTTTGCTCCCACAGATTGTAACTTTCTCCCTGGTCAAATCAGATTACAAATCGGTGACGTTTACTATAAGTCTGAAGTCTGAAGTAACTTCCAATATCTCGATATTTAGAGACTATGCAAAGGCTAATCTAATAAAACTGAGTCATGAGCTGACTAAGTTCAAAGGTTGCTTCCATTTTAACAATCCCACTGTTTATGAGGATTGGACCCGCGGTGGTGGTGCTGCGGTAGAGTTGTCGCCTCACAGTAAGACGCTGTCCTGTTCGATTCTCAGCTAGAGCGTCTTCTGCATGGTACATGCGTGAATGGGTGTACCTTCGTTGAAAGTTGTGCATTAGGCCTGGCAAGCCGGTACGTAAAAATCTACTGCCAATTATTAGCAGACCGGAGTCCCGCTGTGGCGACCCCTAACCGGGAAAAGCCGAAAGACACAAACATTACTGCCAAATTATATATACATGTAAATAGCTGCTTAGATGGATTGGCCTCCATCAGAAAATAAATACAATACCAAATTCTGAAATAAATCCCATGGTAGAATACTAATATGAACTCATTCTGTAATAAAAGAAAAAATAATTTTACAAAAAAATAAATTTAACTCTCAATATGCCAAAACACTCTTGCTAAATGAAACAAGGAACTCTGGACCCTGATCAAATCAACCAAAGCCAGATATGAGGTGAAAACAGCCAACTAGGTGAAGCACCTCAGAAACAATGTCCAGCGCTATACAGAGCTAATAGTACATGATATCACATACTCAGACCAAGAGAAAATTGTCAATCTACTAGTAGACAAATTTAGCTCAAACTTCACACCCCTCTCCCCCAACATTCTCAGATCACATCTATGCTCCCCTCAAATCTCCAAAGAAACGATCCTCACAATGCTATCTAAGGTCAAGAAAATCTGGCCACTTCTATCGGGCCAGACAGCATACCAGGCTCCCTTCCGGTCAGCCTAAAACATGACTTGCTAGACCTTTGAGGCAGGCTATTCAATATCAACCTCAAAACAGGCTTCATGCTGGAGGAACAGAGGGCAGCAACAGTCATTCCCTTACACAAAGGTAGGGCTTCAATGGACCTAGGTAAATACAGACCTGTAATCTGGACCAGCTTCATCTATAAAGCTATGAAAAGGATCATTATGGACTTAATAAATAATATTATAGGTAATGTACATAAATAATGATACAGGTAATGTATAGACTCTTTTTAACACCTTTATTGACTTATCACTTAAGATATAGGGAAGCATGCATTTATATAAAAGAAAACAAAAATATTAATATGCTCCCAATTACAAGCATTATAAATCACATATATTCTTTTCCATAACTATCAACAATCCAACATTTCATAAATTGCTGAATTCCTGCCTTCCCTTAAAAACTCACTCCTCCCTCCAATGACGTTTGGAACAGAAAAATTTGTCATTGGACATCTTTAGTGGGGAGGGGAGGGTGTAGTTGAACAGGTAGAGGAAGGTGGGGATTAGAATGTTTAGGTAGAAAAGGCAGGCTTTACAGGGAGATTAGGCAAGAAAGGGTTAACTAGTGGAAGAATGAAGGGAGGAAGTGAGGTATGGAAAGTGGAGGGTCTTTAGGGCTATGAGGAGGGGAGTTTCTGATGGGATCCACCTTTTGACATGAGTGTGAGGGTAAGCAAGCAGATGGAGGACAGTGGTTGTTCCTCAAGGGTGAGTGGTGTTATGCTGCCATTATGGTCATTTAATGTTTTGTCAATGTGCAATGAAAGAAAGTTATGTTTAATAAAGTTTGATGTATTCATTTCTTTATGTTTAAGCAATAAAGGTCATCAAAGGTTCTTTGGTGTTTGGTTTGTTTATTAAAGTGGAGCATGACAAAACATTATTCTGCATGTATTGTATCATAATTTCCATTTTTCTATGTAATTTGCTCCTACCCTTTTCCTAAGATCCCACTTCCATTCCCTTTACCTCTGTTACAATATTCAATACTTTAAATACAGTTGGTTTAAACTTTGATTTTAACAAGGCCATTTGTGTTCTTACTTGACTTCCTCATTTCTTTACTTTTATACAAATTTTCATATAATTTCTGAAATATCTCTAATACCTGCATAGGATCTCTGGTTATTTTTCTTCTTATACGCTTCCTAAGTTTGACAACACATTTCTTTCTGTTGCTTACATCATTGTACAAAAAGATTTTGTGCTCTAGAATAATCAAAAAATAGTTGCTTAACAGCAACCTCTCTAAACTCATGCATACTATCCAGATACTCCCTTATTTTCTCTTCAGCACTCTGCACTCTCATGTCTTCTTGTTCTGTTAGATTCCCCTTATTCTGCAATACTTTAACTTTTGTCAGCCCCTCTAAATAATTCCAGTTACTTCTTAACCATATCCCTTTTTCTTATATTTCTACCATATTTTAAACTCCACTTTCATTTTATCCCACTCACTAGCTATAACTTTTGAAGAAATTTCTATCTTCCCTAATAAATCTTGAATAACTTCTACTACCCATTCTTTAAATTCCTCTATTTTTAACAGGCAAATAAGAATGTACCAGTGTCTCATTTTTACATTATTACCCTGCATTTTTATCTTAGCTGTTATTGGCACACAATGTCAAATAGTTATTGGATATATGTCGAAGTTGCCTATTAAATACACATATTCTGTGAAATATAATTTCTGTGTAGTCGAGTCCAGTTGGGGAAAATATGTAACTTCTCTCCAAGTTCCTGTTACTGAATTCATGCCTTCCATTACAAATATTTTCATAGATTACTTCAGAAACCTATCTTGTTTTGTTATATGTTCCCTTCTAGGTCTCCCAGATACATCCTCACTGTTGCAAATCAAGTTCTAGTCGCCACCTATAGGTAATATTCCCTGCTAAAAGCTGATTATTTCTCCCCAAATTTTTTTAAGTTCCATGACAGCAGTTTTAGGTGGAACATAAATACTTGTCAGTATAATCCCCTCCTTTGCCAGTAACCCCTTACTACTACAACTCTACCATTAT
>NC_056748.1:643811257-643823757 GCF_019279795.1 Protopterus annectens | reverse complement strand
GCAGCCTAGGACATTTTAAGGGTGAAGTATGTTTACTGTTAGTGGGTGTCATTCCAGTATTACATCTCCAAAGTGATAGACATTTTACAGTAAATGTCTGTTCAACAAATCTGAACGTTGAGTTGTAAACTTTACATGAATTATGCTTTAGATGAAGAGGAAAAGGAAGGGCTGCATGTTCAATTTCTAAGTGCCAATGTGGAATTCTCACTAGTGTTTTTTTTTAATGAACAACTCAAATACTTGAAACTATCATTTTCAGGGGCAAATACAAAACTGGTTTAATTATGTTAGAAGACTTCAGTAAGTTAATAATTCTGCATCTGCATCTTTCCTGTAAAAAGAATCTAAAGACATTTGCAGGAAAAATGCTGAGAAAATATGTTTAAAAGCAACAATGTGTAAGCCAAAAACATGAGGTATGTCTTCATTGCATTTATGAAATACCACACATTTTATTTTGGCTTATTTTGTTCAGAGATTGTCTTACTAAAGTATGCACCATTTCACAAGTATACCTCTGTTGACTATGACAACATCACATAAATTGTCCACAAATAAAATTTATAGTGATTTTTTTCACACAGAGGTTCACCCATACACACTTATACAGTCCCTGACTTAATGTCACCTGATAGGTCATTATGTTACATTAAATCTAAACTTCTATGCAAATGTTTTTGCAAGGGAGTATTCTCTGTTTCACCTCCTAATTTGGGAGCGCACTTGTTCTCTAAGTATAGCACTACCGTAGTCACACATATACAGAGGAAAGTACGTACATATTTAAAGTATCGCTTTTCTTTCTAAAGTGTCAGTTAGTTGAGTGGTGGGATTGTCAGGTCAGCAAGTTGGACAATTGCAAACTGTGATCAATTAAAAGCAGTCATCAGTCACCTTCATATACAGAAATGGGCACAACCCTTCTCCCAAACAATATTCACTTTCTGACTATACACATCTTTGATATTTGTCTCTAAGTCAGAGTGAAACATATAATAATAACAGGAAGGAATTTCATCTTTTTGGTCTCATTTAACAGCTACCAAGTAACTTTCATGTGCAGCCTGCTTCCCTAGCTCATACCCCAGTGATGTATAATTTCTGGCTATGTGCTTGTCTGATGTTTGACTGCAATAAAGTCAAATAAATTATAATCACAGTCAAGCATTTGAACTTAACACTGTGAAACACATGCACTGCCCCAATCTGACAACCCATACTGATGATCAGTTAAAACTGATGAAGTAAATGTAATGCTTCTTGTCTTTATACACAGCCAATATGCTCACCTTCTGACAGCCACTTTCACATTGCTCTCTGACACATTGCATCTCACTAACAAGTTATATTAACAATTAAGTCATCAAGTATATATAATGTCCAATGCCTTCAGATACAGTCTACCTTACAACCCAAAAGAATAGCAATTTTGATGTTTACACCTCTGATATTTGACTGTGATTACTGTGAAAAAAAATTATAGCTACAGTAAGGTGTTGCAATCTGTTGCTCTCAGGCACATGCACTACCTTACTGACAAATCTTACTGATGGTTATTTTTCAGTGGACAAATATGTCTCCATTTTCTCCACAGATGGACTGCCTCATTGCCTTCACATGTGTGATAACTTTTTTTCTGACTCTAGTAGCCTCAAATGTTTGTATGCAATAATGTCAAAGAAAAGTGCCTTATTTCTCTCATCTAGGCAATGATCCTCCCTGACAAGTCACATTGACAATTGTATGTCAGTGATTAAGTAATTGGTCCTTGCTTTTACACAGTCTTACTTACTACTTCTCACCTTCAAAAAAAAGAACATTGTAAAGGGACTCCTCCATATTTGACAATAATTATATCTGTCTTCCTGTCCAGTACGCACACCTCTCAACTGTACAGATTTTCACAGAATTTCCAGATTTTTGCCACATATTTTTAGTCAGTTCCTCATAAAATCTGTGGTTTTCTGACAAATCATTGAAGACTGACGTAACTATATAATACTCAGTAATGACAGTCAGATGAGTTTCAGATTTCATATCCTTTAGAAAATAAATAATAATGCAAAACCTGTTGTTATTCTAGCAACTTTTTAAGTTTATAGGAACAGTATTTAAATTCTGTCCCTATTTTTGGGCCTTTGTCCCCCCATTCTTTCTAGCTTTGTCCAGATTTCTTGCACTGAGAGGTTGAGAAGTATGTCAGTAAGCGCTTTCTTTTTGTACATAAGATTTCATCAGACTGAATGCTTAATCAGCAAACAATTTTCTTTATAATTAAGACTGGGCAAGAGGCCAGCATCTAATTTCAAAGCTTTTTTTAAAAAGAAAGAGATTGAAGTATTAATTTGATTGATTTAATAATTTAATTAATGTAATTAAAGTTTTAGTATATAAGGTTATGTTTGTTGATTAAGCATTCAGTATGATGAAGCCTTATATACAAGATGAACGTGCCTACTGGATGTGAATAAATTATTTCTTCTATTTTATTTATCTTCTGCTGGCCATTTTTGATACTTTTGTATTTTAGTGTAGCTTTGCTTTCCACTTTATTTGTTTATATCGGTCTTCCTGTGAGGCTCAGCATTTGCTGCTCATTATTAAACATAGCTCTTACACCCCAGCCATTATAACAAATAAAAAATATAATTAACAAAAGTGAATGCTTTCAGGATTGAACATTATTAACAAAGCTCATAGACCAGATCCAGTACCATGAAAGTATTTTCTTATTTATACTTAAAATGAAAAAAAAAAATAGTGAAAAAAGATCTGAGCATCTATGCCCCTTGCAATCTGTAGAAATAAATAATGCCTACCATAAATTATTTCAGCTTGTTCCTTGATAAATGCAATATCCCACTTCAAAAACTCATATCACTGATCATTTAACTACTGCAAAATATCTGTACTTTGCTTTTGCACATAAACTGCTTCCTACTGTGATGCTCACAATTACTTTTTTGTCTGTGGTTACCACAGCCATTTGAAGGTGATGATGTCAATGAAAAACATCCATAATAATGCATTTCAGCTTGCATCTCATACTTTATACTGTCCTTCCCTGGCAATCCATACTGCTGATTATTCAGCAGTGATCAGCTCACTATTACCTGCTTTCAAATGAGGACTGAACTCTCAAGATTCTTTTTCATAATAACCATATTCTGTCTTTATACAGCTTTTTCTTTGACATAGTGTCTTGTCTCCTCCTAGGAGCTAGTCTTTGTTGATCCCAGCTACCATACTTAATTGCTTGAAGACAAAATAAGCAACAAATTGCTGCTGTGGGCAATATTTACCTTTAATTCTATCATATATGCATCTGGTGCTCTGGCAGAATTTTATTAATGCATTTCTTCAACAGAAAATTGTCTCTGGAGATCAGACTGTTTCCTATGGTGATCTCTAATGAAATGACAAGCAATTGTCCTGTTAGCACCAATATCAGTCACTATGAGCAGCAGATGTCATTTTTTCCTTCCTATAATAACAGGTCATGTAATTTTGAAACATGGATGGTTACTATATGACACCAAGAATAGTGAGGTTTGTACTAAATGTTTCTATAATGTCTGGCATCTGACTATGAAATTTTCACTGTTTTAAGTTAAGGGTAATCACTTCACTGATGCACGCATTCTACAAGCGAAGTAAGTATCTCAAACATTTACTTAGGATAAGACATCGATGTTTCTATTTTAAAATTGTAGATTTCACAGTTTAGAAATAATGCAGTAGAAGAAAAACAGATTATTGTATCACCCACTGGGTATTGCCTCTGGCACTGAGATCATTTGGAACTTGATTTCAAGTTTTAAATTAATAGAGTTTTCTTTGTCATGCATATAGTCACAAGCCACTCAAAATATTTCAGCGATACATATTTTATATATTATGATACATGTCCCTTTACTCTCATAACTCATTTTTACCTTGTTTTATTTATAGTCGACCTTTCCTTTTTAAAGACAGTGCTATGGAATTCTAACTCTTCTGTGAGCTCATTCAACTATCCATCCATCCATCAATCCACAACCCCTTTTTCCCATTTTTGCACTTGGGATCAAAGTGTCACTTCAACAGTGACAATCATCTACAGCCAAGGTTTACACTATCAGGTAGTTAGCCCTTCCATGGTATTCTTCCATACCACATACTTGCACACACGCACACCTATGGGCAATTTAGAGTGTTCAGTCCACCACCTACTGCATGTTATTGGAATGCAGGAGAAAACTGAAACTCCTGGAGGAAACCCACAAGAACACAGGGAGGACATGCAGGCTCACACAGAAGGCCCTCCAGCTGAGAATCAGACCAGGAAACCTCTTGTTGTCAGGCAACCGTGCTATCTCTTGTGCCACTGTGCTCATTCACCTATCTTGAAATAAAATTAAAATGTATGTAGCAGAACAATTTACTACAGAGCTTTAAAATGGTCTAATTGCAAATTCATATTTAGATTAAATGAAGTACAGAAGCTAAACAGACATTATTTGTGAGAGATGTATATCAAGACTCTTCATGTATTAGTGCAAAAAGGTATGCAGAATAGACCATAAGCAATAAATAGCATTTCAGTGTTATCAAGATGTCTCTTGCATCATTGTCATAAGAAATAACTTTCACACCTATGGTATGAGCCTATTTTCTGTACATAACTAGAGGTTCCACAGCCTATCCCCATTAACTACAAGAGGTGTATAGGTCATCAAAATTCTTTCATGAATTTTAATTCTACCAAACAAGAAATACATGTGAAAACACACCACTAGACCAGTAATCAAGTAGCTACAATCATCACCACTGGCACCAGTAGGGGACGTACACTGAGAAGATAACAAGGTGTACACATAGTATTTCCAGATGCAGCCCTCTGCTTCAAGTGCAATTTCCCTTAAGAGCACACAGAGAACACAGTCAGTCTGGGGGTGGTATCTCCCTCTTTCTCCAGATCCCAATAAGATTTCCCACTGGCAGAGCTATAGAGTTGAGATCTCAGCTGAATGGCCAATCCAAGGCCTCCAGCACCCTCTCTGTCAAACCAGTTCTTCTTGTCCCTGCCCAAGTAGCTGACACACATAGTTTTTAAGGTTTGATTTATACACACACATGCACACACCTGCGAAAGGCTGGCACAGGTTGACTAGCTATGCCCCCTTTTTCACAGACTATAAGGTAGTTATCACTGCCAGCAGCCAACTCTTTATCAGCTACTTTAAGGCCCTTAACAAAGGGTGTCCAGTCTTACTGTGTAATGTTACTATTAATACAAATGGTAATTTGACCAAGAGCAAGGATATTAGGAATGGCCTACACAGTGTCACCAAATAAATATGCAAGTACTCTCAGAACTTAAATAGGTCTACACAGATCAGCCACAATAAAAGGTTTAAATACA
The DNA here is from genome assembly GCF_019279795.1 of Protopterus annectens. NCBI lineage: Eukaryota > Metazoa > Chordata > Ceratodontiformes > Protopteridae > Protopterus > Protopterus annectens. Next base: position 643,818,350 of record NC_056748.1, on the reverse strand, counting down.
TTTAATAATAAATAATAATAGAACAAGACAATACTAAATATATATTCGTAGTGACATCAGAGTTCAAAATCACATGAAATATTTAAAACAACATTGCAGGACAATCTCAAATAAATAAAGAAAAATATCTAAACTAAGCTTTCTATATTCCTGGCTGTGTCTTAAAGAGTTACTATAACCCTAGTCAACTTACTTAAGAGCAAGGCAGATGTGTGGTGAATAGATCTTGTTGTCAGGTCCAAGACATAATGCAGAATGCTGTGTCTCTTTAACAGACTTTTTAAATTAATATCTCAAGTATTACTGCAGGGATAGCTTGAAGAATGACATCATTTCTTGTCATCTGACTCTATCCCAGGTGAAACCCCCACTGCTGGAAGCTAGCAGTATTTAGCATCTACCTGTTAAAATACATAGACCTCTGGCAGATGCTGGAAGTCATAAAACAATCTCATTCCTTCACATTTCAAAACTAGTAATTATTTCACCTTACAAACAATACAGAGAGCTCTCTAGTATAGACATTTTGTCTCTAGCTGCCATAAAGTAATTTGATTTCAGCTATTGTTCAGTAGTTAACCTCCTGTATTCCAGTTTCCACTGTTAAAATATATAGATTTAGACAGTTACAATAGTGTATGTACATGGCTATAATTTGGCTCCTAGAAAACAACAAAGTGTAAAGACTTCTAATCTTCTCTTAAGCAATGATTTAAAACTAAATAGCTCATCAGGTGAGGAACTGAAAGCACAACTGCAAATTGTCAAAACTTTTTCAGATGATATAAGAATGTCATTTGGTCTTGATAAATGTGCAAAGCAACCTTTAAAGCAGGAAAACTGCAACACCAAGAAAACATCAGTTTGGGACAAGGATGTGATATAATAGAACTTGAACAAGAGGGAATGTATAAATATTTGGAAATTGATGAAGGATCAACAATAAAATATGAATGAACAAATGTGAATAAATCTTAGTAAGGAATACTTTAGAAGCTGTAAAGTAATCCTGAAAACAGCACTGATGTCTAGGAACACAATACAAGCTATAAGCATATTTGCTCTTACTGTCCTAACTTTCAGTTTTGGAGTGATTGACTGGCCCCAAAACATGTTGGATAGATTAGACAGGAAAACAAGAAGGATGCTTCATGCTCATCAAATGATTTATAAAAATCAGTGCATATCAAGATTATATATTCCCCGTTCTAAAGGAGGGACGGGCCTCCTTGAAATTGATTACACATATAGATCTGTAATTGTGGGACTGCACACATATCTGCTGATCTCGCAAGACCCAAACATAGTGAAAGTTCTGTAACATGAGGAGAATAAATCTAAGATGACTTCCCTGCTTAGTCTAGCAGAAGCATATCGGCGTCATGCAGGAATGGAAATCAAACCAGAAGTAGATAAAATCAGGCAGCAACTGAATGTGCCAAAAAGCAAAAGAAAGAATATAAGGTGAAGGACCAGATGAGAAGTCAAGAAATGTGGAAAATGCATAAATATAGTTGCAAGTATAGAAAACTTCTGGAAGAACCTCATGTTGATCAGGACTGAATGCAGGAATGGTTAAGGAGAGAGGAATTCAAAGCAAAAGATGAAAGGTTAATATTGGTGTCCCGAGATAGTGGGCTACATACACATTGGTTTACAAAGTCAATTGACCATGTGGAAGAAACAGACAAATGTAGGTTTTGTAAAACAGAATTGGAAATGGTTGCATACCTATGGTCACCCCCTCGTTAGTCAGGTCTGACCATAAGCTAATCACCCTTAACATCCACATCCCACCCCCAGTAAAGAAACCACCACAAAAAACTTCTCCAAAGCCAACTTCATGCTACTCAAGTCAGAAGTGACAAACTTCATGACACCCATTCAGACGGGAACTGAAACTGCTGAATCCTACACTAAGGCACTGTACGAGCACATCCACTCATGCATGAATCGTGCCATCCCAAATAGAACCAAAATGCTCTCATCCAAAAAAGGAAGCCAATCTGGTGGTCCCCTGCCATAAACAAACTTTATAACAAAAGGAAGAAACTTTTGCAGAAAAGAGGAAAATCCCAGGATGCAAAAAACTCCCTTACTAGCCTCAGTAAGAAACTGAGATGCCTCATAAAATCCTCCAAAGCTAGTTACGAAAATAAAATTGCCAAAGATTCCAAAGACAACCACAAAGCATTCTATAACTATGTCAAAAATCTAAATGGCAATGCTCAGATCTGCTCTGAGCTAAAACAGAATGGCATTAAATATACTGATCCAAAGGATATTGCCAATATCCTGGCAGATCGATTCAGTGCCTACTTCACCCCTCTCACCCCTAAATGGCCCATCTCAATACCGGAAGATTGCCAAATTCCAGTAATAACGGCCACACAGGTACAAAACGCACTCTCTAAAGCCAAGAATACAGCATCCATGGGACCAGATGACATCCCGGGCTGTGTACTACATGAACTACAATATGAACTGGCACCTCACCTAAGTGTCATGTTTAATCATAGCCTCACCTCAGGTTTCGTGCCCACTGAGTGGCGCAGAGCTACAGTTATCCCAATCCACAAGGGGATCCACCTTGGATCCTGGAAACTACCGTCCCATCAGTCTGACAAGCCTTATCTGCAAGGCCATGGAGCGTATTATCATGGAACTTATAAACAAAGACATTGGCAACCTTCAAACACTGGACCCCACCCAGTTTGGGTTTGTGAAGGGCCGATCTTGTCTCCTGAACCTGATTGACTTCTTTGAATCAGTCTCCAGAGCCATGGACAAGGGTAAGGTGGTCCACACAGCCTATCTAGACCTTGCCAAGGCCTTTGACACCATCCCCCACTCTGGAATCATAGATAAACTTACTAAGTTGGGCATTAATCCCTATGTCACCCAATGGTTTGCTAAATGGCTTACTGATAGAACCCACACTATAAAAGTAGCTGACTCCAAATCCAGCTCCAGACAAGTGACAAGTGGAGTACCTCAGGGTTCAGTCCTGGGGCCGCTCTTGTTTGGCATCTACTTCTCTGAAGTACAGGTCAACACTAAGGGACTCTGGCTAACAAAGTTTGCAGATGACTGCAAACTGGGAGCCATTATTGAATCCCAAATGATGTGGATACTCTACAAAAGGGCCTTACAGAAACAGATGCTTGGTGCCAGAGCCATGGGCTCAAGCTCAATGCCAAGAAATGTATTGTTATCCCCTTTGGGAAAAAACATGTATCCATGAATTACCATATAGGTGGCAGTACACTAAACACAGAAAGTGTGATAAGAGACTTGGGGACACAGGTGGACAGTGGTCTCACCTTCGATAACCACATCGCCACAACAGTCAGGAAATCCTTCTATGTGGCACACCTCATCACGAAGGGCTTTTCATCCAGAAAAAGGAGGTCATTGTCCCACTGTACTCATCCCTCATTAGACCCATTATAGAATACAATGCCCCATTTGGTATGTACCTCTCAAGACATCTGCAACAACTGGAAAGGCCTCAGAAATACCTCACTAAAAGAATCACAGGCCTAAAGCAGATGCCCTATGCTGACCACCTTAAAAACTCCAGCTATACTCTGTCGCATATCGTCTACTCAGAGGCGATCTCTGCTTAACATACAAGGCCATGTCAAACCCAGAGCTGTTGGACATGCTACACTTAAAGAAATCCCAATCCCTCAGAGCTACATGCTCCAGGGATCTAAACCTTGTCATCACAATAAACAAAACATGCTGGAGGGATAGGTTCCTGACCCAGAGACTCCCCAGACTCTGGAATAGATTGCCCATACATGTCAAGCAGAGTGCCTCTTTGGACCTCTTCAAAAGGAACCTTGACGATTGGATGGGAGAAAGGAAATTCACCCCAGGGATCATGTCAGTCGCCCTGCTAGACAGGGGTCCAGGAAAGTAAATAATGTGGGAAGAAATAGCCAGGGAATTGTTATGGCTAGGCTTGTATAGGCCCTAGGGCTGATAGCCTAGTACCAACCTATGAACCTATGAACCTTTTTGCCGGTTGTGATATACTAATGGCAGAAGGGCTGTATAATGAAAGGCATAATAATGTGGCAAGACTATTGCACTGTGGATTGTGCAAACACTATGGTACTGAAGTGGCATCATAGAAAATGATGAAGTTTATATCACAATGGATCACCTATTACTGACAGTTCAAAAGACATGATAGAAAACTGGATATAGTGGTCCGTGAAAAGAAGACAAAAGTAGCACTGGTCATTGAAATCACCACACCCAGTGACTACAGTGCCTTGTGTACAGAGAGACACAAAGTCATAAAATATCAGGATTTGCAGGCAGAAATGAGAGCAATGTGAAAGAAAGATATCCAGACAGTTCCAATAGTAGTAGCAGCAATGGATCTTATAAAAAAGAATCTACAATCTTATTTAGATACGTTACCAATACATGTAACTCCATTTGAATTGCAGAAGGAGTCATTACTGGGCACATTGCAGGTGCTGCAAAGATCACTTCTGGCTGACATCAAAGATTGAAACAATACTAATTTCATAAACTTTAATCGTACTTTGACTTAGGAATAGGGTCCCAAAAGATTTGGAGAAATTAAAAAAATGGATACATCTTTAAGCTTAGTACTTTACAAAATACCATTTTTAACACACGCCTGTACAGACCAGTTTGATATACACATGACATACAGTTCTAATACATTTGTAACAGAAGCATCTTATATAGATCATGTTGATATTCACAAATGACATATAATTATTTACAAAATTCCAGAGAGCTGTGCTGGCAGTATTTCCCTTTCTCACAATAAGTATGGTAATTGCACAATAAATCGGAACTGAGATTTTCAGAAATATATGCTTCATTTCTCAATGTTTCTAAAAATGTTCACTATTTGGTGCATTTCTAAATACCAAAATATCAATATCTATGCATGCTGCATTATCTTATAAAAGTTTACAATAGCTTTCATGTAATATACATTTTAGAATCAGACCATGCCCATGCTGAAATAATTAGCATAGCTGATGTAGCGCAACATAGCTGAATGGGGCTTAAGCATATGTAAGTAGCAAAACAGTTCATGCAAGCTTTGGTCAGAGCTCCATAATGTAAGGAAACCACACATTCAATAAAAAAATCACTGTAAGTAGACTGTACTATGGGTGGTAACATGTCTGAAGGATGTCTATATGCAGTTAATGTGTTCTATGCAATGTACATTCAAAATGCACATAAAAGTGTCACATAACTGTAACACGGTTTTAGTTGTGAGACCATGCAAGGGCTGCACAGCAAAATACCAGCTTGTTTTATTTAATAAATGCAAAGGAAATGAAATGATAAGACAATCAGAAAAGGTGAAGAGCAAGCAGGAGGATATCAAAGAAAGACAAACTGAAGGGAAAAGTGTTAGGGGGTTGTGGATGAAGGGTATTTTTTAATATAGGTACCCTTTTATTTTTCAAGGGAGGGTAAAAGAGGAAGGAAGCATAGGAAGTTGTGGATAGGAAGGAAGGTAAAAAAAATGGCAATAAAGGCAGACAAGCAAACAAACATTTAACACATACCAGATCTGCCAAAGGAAGTAATGACAAAAAGAGAGCCCACCATGGAGACATGCAGATAGGCAGAGAGTGGATAAATGGTGATGGTGAGAAGTGGCCTAAAACAGGGGAGGGGTGTTATATACACAAAGAGAAACACCATGATGGGGATAAGATGGGATGAGGACAGCCTGCCAAGCTGTCTCAGAATAAAACACGTCTAGATGTTAGTCACCTCTGTTAGTAACAACAGATGAGGGTATCACCAGTGATTACCTAATGGTTAGGGCCAGGTAGCTATTTATCACTGCTAGCTGCATTAGGTGGCACTCCAGGGTAGCCATATGATCAATAAGTTAGCTTTTCACCCTGGAATGCATCAACCACTACACCTTGTGTTGTGTGATCCAGAAGGTTCCTTTGTACAAGTCCCTGATCAGGAATCTACATCACCAATAGGGAATATCATCAACAGAGGACACCAATGTGCTCTCCATGTTACCTTGCACAGGTTGACCTCCACTACCCTGTGACAGACAGGCACAGGGACTACTGGGGACCCAGTGGTCAGTGCAAGTAGCTGGTGTAGGGAGCGGTGGCACAGTAACACAGTTGCCTGCTCCCTGACAAACCAGCAGAAAAAAATAAATAAATGGAGAAAAACAAAACAACAAAGCACCATAATTAAAACAAGAATAAGAAAGATAACAGAGCAAGACATAAATACAATGGTCAGAGTGTAATAGTACATTTTATTAAGATAGAGCCATTAAGGAGAACCAACAGTAAACACAACAGTGTAAAAGAGTGGCTAGCTAGCACCTATTATACAACAGAGGATAAAACCACCAGGTATGGATGCAGCCAGTCAGTAGGACAGTTGCATAATATATGCAAGGTAATGAACCTGAAAGGTGAATGAGCAACATGGTAATCATGACATTATAAAAACGAGAAGACAAATGCTCACCACTGTAGTATGCAGGTTAAGTCCAGTTCTAATACACGTAGCAGCAAATTAAGGAAAAACTGGCAAAGTTCAGGGCATTAGCACAAATAACATAATTAAAAAAATAGCAGTTTATACAACAATGAAGAATTAAACAAAGTTGAAATATTTATTTATTTATTGACCAGGAAAGTCCACTGGGTCCAGAACCCATTTTCAGCGAAGGCCCGGAGACAAAAACTCCATTTACAAATCCAGAAAGTATACTAGACAATATAATATATTTAGTAACATTCAAATTTTCAATTTAGATATATCAAGAAAGAATTTATTTACAGCTCTATGGCTTAGATGATTTTCTGTAGATTCACAAGATAGTAAGCAAATCCAAAAAGTAAACAAGAACATTTTGCCTACAGCAGCATAACAAAATTTCAAAACAAATACATCACAAATAAAGTTTTTTTAACAGTTCTATGTAGTGTGTCATTTTTATATACACAAGATGCAATATATGTCAGCACAAGTGGCCCATTATGGCTAGATAATGAAATTACAAGCAAATATATAATGAAGTTTGTATTCACAA